>NC_047656.1:18786761-18855034 GCF_902201215.1 Prunus dulcis | reverse complement strand
TAATGGGCATTGGAGATATAATTAGTTGAATTAGAAATTAGTAGCCTACCTTAGTAAAGAAACTACTTATATATTTTTAAAATTTATACTTTTCAAAAAAAAAAAAAAAAAAAAAAAACACATGAACACTTGTCCCGACGAAATTTCGTCGGCAAAGATCTATGCCGACAAAATTTGCCGGATTAGGTTTCCCCCCACGAAAATATCTTTGCCGACGAAATTTCGTCGGGAGAGGTCTTATTTTTAAAAAATAAATATAAACTTAGGATGTTTAGGTTAATTAATTTTTTAAACTTTTATTTTTATTAACTACATAATATATTTGGAGATTTAATTAGTTGAATTAGCAATTATATTTTAATTATTATTTATTTAATGACTGATTTATGATTAAATATTTTAATTAACATCATGAATTATATTACATGATGAATAGTAATTCAATTTCTCTTTTTCTTTTTCTCCTTTAATATTCACTAAGTTAATCACTAATCAAAGTCATTAAAAAAGTGAAATACATACTATGATACTTAAAGGGTGTAGCCTACCTTTTCATTAAAAAAATTAAAAAAAAAAAAAGTTTAAAAAAAAATTAAAAAATTAAAAAACTGAGTATAGCCGTGCGGCTATACTATATTTTGAATATAAAAAAGGAGGACAGGCGCCGCGTGTCAACTTTAAAAAATATTAAAAAAACACAGAGTATAGCCGTGCGGCTATACTATATTTTTTAATATAAAAGGACAGGCGCCACGTGTCGATTTTAAAAAATAATAAAAAACAGAGTATAGCCGTGCGGCTGTACTTTTTTTAGTTTTTAAAAAAAGGAGCCTCCAGCGATTAGGTGCCACGTGTCCCAAAAAGTATAGCCGCTCGGCTAGACTATTTTTCAAAAAGAAAAATATAGTACAGCCGCACGGCTATACTATGAAAATATAGTATTTAATAAATAAATAAAAGAAAGAAGGACCCTCCATATATATATATATATATATTATGACTAATTAAAGTAATTCAAAAAGGATAAGATATTACTTAATTGCATATATTAAATGAAAGAAGTTGACCAAAAGAAAAAGAAAAGAAACTACTTATATATTTTTAAAATTTATACTTTTCAAAAAAAAAAAAAAAAAAAAAAAAACACATGAACACTTGCCCCGACGAAATTTCGTCGGCAAAGATCTATGCCGACAAAATTTGCCGGATTAGGTTTCCCCCGACGAAAATATCTTTGCCGACGAAATTTCGTCGGGAGAGGTCTTATTTTTGAAAAATGAATATAAACTTAGGATTTTTAGGGTAATTAATTTTTAAAAATTTTGTTTTTAGTAACTACATAATGGGCATTGGAGATATAATTAGTTGAATTAGAAATTAGTAGCCTACCTGTAGTAAAGAAACTACTTATATATTTTTAAAATTTATACTTTTCAAAAAAAAAACAAAAAAAAAAAAAACACATGAACACTTGTCCCGACGAAATTTCGTCGGCAAAGATCTATGCCGACAAAATTTGCGGGATTAGGTTTCCCCCGACGAAAATATCTTTGCCGACGAAATTTCGTCGGGAGAGGTCTTATTTTTGAAAAATGAATATAAACTTAGGATGTTTAGGGTAATTAATTTTTAAAAATTTTGTTTTAGTAACTACATAATGGGCATTGGAGATATAATTAGTTGAATTAGAAATTATATTTTAATTATTATTTATTTAATGACTGATTTATGATTAAATATTTTAATTAACATCATGAATTATATCACTTGATGAATAGTAATTCCTCTTTTTCTTTTTTTCCTTTGATATTCACTAAGTTAATTACTAATCAAAGTAATAAAAAAAAAAAAAAAGTGAAATACATACTATGATACTTAAAGGGTGTAGCCTACCTTTTCATTAAAAAAAATTTTAAAAAAAAAAGTTAAAAAAAAAAATTAAAAATTAAAAAACTGAGTATAGCCGTGCGGCTATACTATATTTTGAATATAAAAAAGGAGGACAGGCGCCACGTGTCAACTTTAAAAAAATATTAAAAAACACAGAGTATAGCCGTGCGGCTATACTATATTTTTTAATATAAAAGGACAGGCGCCACGTGTCGATTTTAAAAAATAAATAAAAAACACAGAGTATAGCGTGCGGCTGTACTTTTTTTGGTTTTTAAAAAAAGGAGCCTCCAGCGATTAGGTGCCACGTGTCCCAAAAAAGTATAGCCGCTCGGCTAGACTATTTTTCAAAAAGAAAAATATAGTACAGCCGCACGGCTATACTATGTAAATATAGTATTTAATAAATAAATAAAAGAAAGAAGGACCCTCCATATATATATATATATATATATATATAATGACTAATTAAAGTAATTCAAAAAGGATAAGATATTACTTAATTGCATATATTAAATGAAAGAAGTTGGCCAAAAGAAAAAGTAAAGAAACTACTTATATATTTTTAAAATTTATACTTTTCAAAAAAAAAAAAAAAAAAAAAAAAAAACATGAACACTTGTCCCGACGAAATTTCGTCGGCAAAGATCTATGCCGACAAAATTTGCCGGATTAGGTTTCCCCCGACGAAAATATCTTTGCCGACGAATTTTCGTCGGGAGAGGTGTTATTTTTGAAAAATGAATATAAACTTAGGATGTTTAGGGTAATTAATTTTTAAAAATTTTGTTTTAGTAACTACATAATGGGCATTGGAGATATAATTAGTTGAATTAGAAATTAGTAGCCTACCTGTAGTAAAGAAACTACTTATATATTTTTAAAATTTATACTTTTCAAAAAAAAAAAAAAAAAAACACATGAAGACTTCGCCCGACGAAATTTCGTCGGCAAAGATCTATGCCGACAAAATTTGCCGGATTAGGTTTCCCCCGACGAAAATATCTTTGCTGACGAAATTTCGTCGGGAGAGGTGTTATTTTTGAAAAATGAATATAAACTTAGGATGTTTAGGGTAATTAATTTTTAAAAATTTTGTTTTAGTAACTACATAATGGGCATTGGAGATATAATTAGTTGAATTAGAAATTATATTTTAATTATTATTTATTTAATGACTGATTTATGATTAAATATCTTAATTAACATCATGAATTATATCACTTGATGAATAGTAATTCCTCTTTTTCTTTTTCTCCTTTGATATTCACTAAGTTAATTACTAATCAAAGTAATAAAAAAAAAAAAAAGAAGTGAAATACATACTATGATACTTAAAGGGTGTAGCCTACCTTTTCATTAAAAAAATTTAAAAAAAAAAAGTTAAAAAAAAAAATTAAAAATTAAAAAACTGAGTATAGCCGTGCGGCTATACTATATTTTGAATAAAAAAAAGGAGGACAGGCGCCACGTGTCAACTTTAAAAAATATTAAAAAAACACAGAGTATAGCCGTGCGGCTATACTATATTTTTAATATAAAAAGGACAGGCGCCACGTGTCTATTTTATAAAAATAATTAAAAAAAACAGAGTATAGCCGTGCGGCTGTACTTTTTTTAAAAAAAAAAAAGGAGGAGCCTCCAACGCTTAGGTGCCACGTGTCCAAAAAAAGTATAGCCGGCCGGCTAGACTATTTTCAAAAAGAAAAATATAGTACAGCCGCACGGCTATACTATGTAAATATAGTATTTAATAAATAAAAAAAAGAAAGAAGGACCCTCCGTATATATTACGACTAATTAAAGTAATTCAAAAAAGATAAGATATTACTTAATTACATGTATTAAATGAAAGAAGTTGGCCAAAAGAAAAAGTAAAGAAACTACTTATACATTTTTAAAATTTATACTTTCCAAAAAAAAAAAAACACATGAACACTTCTCCCGACGAAATTTCGTCGGCAAAGATCTATGCCGACAAAATTTGCCGGATTAGGTTTCCCCCGACGAAAATATCTTTGCCGACGAAATTTCGTCGGGAGAGGTCTTATTTTTGAAAAATAAATATAAACTTAGGATGTTTAGGTTAATTAATTTTTAAAAATTTTGTTTTTAGTAACTACATAATGGGCATTGGAGATTTAATTATTTGAATTAGAAATTATATTTTAATTATTATTTGTTTAATGACTGATTTATGATTAAATATTTTAATTAACATCATGAATTATATTACTTGATGAATAGTAATTCAATTTCTCTTTTCTTTTTCTCCTTTAATATTCACTAAGTTAATTACTAATCAAAGTCATTAAAAAAGTGAAACACATACCATGATACTTAAAGGGTGTAGCCTACCTTTGCAAAAAAAAAAAAAAATTTAAACAATAAATAAATAAAAAACTGAGTATAGCCGTGCGGCTATACTATATTTTTAATATAAAAAGGACAGGCGCCACGTGTCTACTTTATAAAAATATTAAAAAACACAGAGTATAGCCGTGCGGCTATACTATATTTTTAATATAAAAAGGGGGACAGGCGCCACGTGTCCACTGTATAAAAATAATAAAAAACAGAGTATAGCCGTGCGGCTGTACTTTTTTTAAAAAAAAAAGGAGCCTCCAACGATTAGGTGCCACGTGTCCCAAAAAAGTATAGCCGCCCGGCTAGACTATTTTTCAAAAAGAAAAATATAGTACAGCCGCACGGCTATACTATGTAAATATAGTATTTAATAAATAAATAAAAGAAAGAAGGACCCTCCATATATATTACAACTAATTAAAGTAATTCAAAAAGGATAAGATATTACTTAATTACATGTATTAAATGAAAGAAGTTGGCCAAAAGAAAAAGTAAAGAAACTACTTATACATTTTTAAAATTTATACTTTCAAAAAAAAAAAAAAAAAAAACACATGAACACTTCTCCTGACGAAATTTCGTCGGCAAAGATCTATGCCGACAAAATTTGCCGGATTAGGTTTCCCCCGACGAAAATATCTTTGCCGACGAAATTTCGTCGGGAGAGGTCTTATTTTTGAAAAATAAATATAAACTTAGGATGTTTAGGTTAATTAATTTTTAAAAATTTTGTTTTAGTAACTACATAATGGGCATTGGAGATTTAATTAGTTGAATTAGAAATTATATTTTAATTATTATTTATTTAATGACTGATTTATGATTAAATATTTTAATTAACATCATGAATTATATTACTTGATGAATAGTAATTCAATTTCTCTTTTTCTTTTTCTCCTTTAATATTCACTAAGTTAATTACTAATCAAAGTCATTAAAAAAGTGAAACACATACTATGATACTTAAAGGGTGTAGCCTACCTTTTAAAAAAAAAAAAAAAAATTTAAAAAAAATAAATAAATAAAAAACTGAGTATAGCCGTGCGGCTATACTATATTTTTAATATAAAAAGGAGGACAGGCGCCACGTGTCTACTTTATAAAAATATTAAAAAACACAGAGTATAGCCGTGCGGCTATACTATATTTTTAATATAGAAAGGGGGACAGGCGCCACGTGTCCACTGTATAAAAATAATAAAAAAACAGAGTATAGCCGTGCGGCTGTACTTTTTAAAAAAAAAAAAGGAGCCTCCAACGATTAGGTGCCACGTGTCCCAAAAAAGTATAGCCGCCCGGCTAGACTATTTTTCAAAAAGAAAAATATAGTACAGCCGCACGGCTATACTATGTAAATATAGTATTTAATAAATAAATAAAAGAAAGAAGGACCCTCCATATATATTACGACTAATTAAAGTAATTCAAAAAGGATAAGATATTACTTAATTACATATATTAAAAGAAAGAAGTTGGCCATACTCCTTTTTTGCATTTAAAAAATAGTATGGCTTTACCTCTTTGACACGTGGGCTTAGGCCATTGTCCGGCCTTTATATATATATATATATATTTATATATATATATAATAGTATAGCCGCACGGCTATACTATTTATTTGAATTTTTAAAAAAACAATATAGCCGTTCGTCATACGTACACGTAATGCCTTCGGTTTTGATTCCTTTGGCAAGCAGGTATTATATTTAATTTTCTTCAACAGCTATACTTTCTAAAATCTATTTCCTTATTTTTTTTGGGTATTTCATTATTTAATTATTTATATACCTAGTCCACTTAGAAAAACTTCATTGACTTTCCTGATCTATTTCCCTCTTTGCCTTTCACCCAAACCTTCCTAAGGCAACGAGGTTAACAAAACCACAAACTATATATACACAGTTAGTAATGGTTCGTCAGCTAAATATATTTTTTTGTTAACCTAAAGCACCTCTCTATAAGCACACTAACAAGATGAAGAGAAAAGCTTCAGAAGTAACAATGGAGCAGAAAGAAGCGAAGGTGTATAAAAACAGAAGGTATGTGAGCTTCTCAAAGAGGCGCAGCGGCCTGTTTAGCAAGGGTAAAGACTTCTGCAAAAAGTTTGAAGCAGAAATTGGCATTGTTGTGCTCTCTGAAGCAGGCAGGCCTTACTGGTCCCCGGACAACCCTTCCCTCGAGGCCGTCCTCGACCGCTTCATGCAATCAGACCAGGCACCTACTAACGCCATTGATTTCAAGGTTAGACTGCAGAAGAAGAGAAAGAGAGAGGAACCTGATAATGAGGTTCAGGGACAGCTTGCGAAGGAGGTGAAGTCATGTCGAACAGTTAAGGACATGTTTTCGTTGAGAGACAAATACTTGGTGCTTCTTCAGGACCATACTAACAAGAGGATGAAAGGTTCACATGTTTTGGAGAAGGGTGAGGCAAAATGTGTCTCTACCTCACCATCAAACCTAAGTTTTGAGGATAGTGTTTGGGTGGAACCAATTTCAAGGCATAAAGACATATGTTCTAGTTCAACCCTAAAGCTTGATAGTCAACATGATCACCGTCTTGGGAACAACAATGGTGTCCGCGACGGCCACGATGACGGGTGGTTTTGGGATGAGATTTTGAAAGATGGTTACACACAAGGTGTTCTGAAACCAATATCAAAATCCGAAGACGTTTTGTATGATTCAACCATAAATTTCGAGAGTGATCGTAATGTGTTTGATACTCATCATGGTAACATCAATGGGGGAGAGGGATCTTCTTGGTGCAAAGATTGGGAGGATGGTAAAGCTCAATGTGCCTTGATGCAACCAATTTCGAAATCCGAAGAGGTCTTGCATAATTCAACCCAAAATTTGGAGAGTAATCGTAATGTTTTTACTGATCAACATGGCAACAACAATGACGATTACGGAACTTGTCGGGATAGAATTTTGGAATATGATAAGACTCATCAACTAGCAAATTCTGAAGATGTCTTGTTTACTTCAACCCCAAATTTTAAGTGTGATCGTCTTAACAAGAAAAACGATGGTGGCGACAACAACATATCTTTCTGGGACAAAATTTTGGAAGAGGGTAAATCGGAATGTGTCTCTTTCCAACCAATATCAGAATCCGAAGACTTCTTGTATAATCCAAGCCTAAATTTTGAGAGTGATAATCGCGGGTTTGATCATTATCAAGGTGACAACAATAATGCCGCGGAACTTTGTTGGAAGCCCAAGGCCCAAGCCTTTGATTAATATAAGTATTATTATTGAAAGCCTAATCCAAAGCCTTGCCTATAGCCTAGGCCATTGGCCCAACTCCCCAATGTTAACTACACTTACTATTCCATCATATTTCTTTCTTTATAAACACCTTTATAAGAGTGTGGTTTTTCAACGTAGGATTTTCACAAAGGGCGCCTCAAAAGATTGGCCTACGGAGAAATCTATATTTTTATTGTTGGTGCAATGTGAAAATATATTTGAAGCCCTTCAAGGTCTCCGTGATGCATCTATCGACCATGATATTATTTGGCTTCTTATAGCTGATGTTTAGTATTCTCTGAAGAAAAAAGACATGCCCTTGCCCCCCACATTGGACATACTTAAAATCTTACAGATTCCGCCCCCATCCTCATCTCCAAAAGAGTACCTTTATGTGCAATATAGAGGGCAGAGTTATGGTTTTGATGTACATGGGCTCAGGCCTCTTTGACACGTGGGCCTAGGCCATGGGCCGGCCTTTTTATATATATAATAGTATAGCCGCACCGCTATGCTTTTTTTTCTGAATTTAAAATAAAATAGGATAGCCGTTCGGCTATACTCCTTTTTTGCATTTAAAAAATAGTATGGCTTTACCTCTTTGACAAGTGGGCTTAAGCCTCTTTGACACGTGGCCTTAGGCCATGGGCCGGCCTTTTTATATATATAATAGTGCGGCTATACTTATTTTTTGAATTTAAAAACAAAATAGTATAGCCATGCGGCTATACTCCTTTTTTGCATTTAAAAAATAATATGGCTTTACCTCTTTGACACGTGCGCTTAGTCCTCTTTGACACGTGGGCTTAGGCCATGGGCCGGCCTTTTTGTATATATAATAGACATACCTTTTCTTCTGTTGACCAAGGTCAAACATTACATCTTAAACTTCAATATTAAGCAGTAAAAACCTTGTTTTCCTTAATCATATTGGTCGCCGGTCGGAAGGCGGAGATCAATGCAGAACTGTATGTAGAGTACGGAAATTAACTTACCCTTCACAAATTTGGTAACCACTATTGCATTGCATCATAACGTATATATGTACAGTATTAGAAGCAACTACAAGATTGGGACAGGACGTATTCCATTATTTTGCCTGTATGATTCTTACAACACTTGACAAAATTGACACATGGTGTCAAGGTTCCCATTGATTCTTTCCAATGTAAGAGACGCACATCTGTGGCTACATTGTCAAGGTTCCCACCAAAAGTGCACCTATGCAGCCAACATTGTCTGAGTTACGCCTCCTTTTCGGATCAACACTCAACCCTGCTCCTCGTACATTACTAGGCTAAGTCATTTGCGGAACACTAAAATTGGTCTGTTGAATCCAGTTTTGCTGCCCGACACGCTGGAAGTGACATTCTCCACTGTTTTAAATCCAATCTGTAAACGTATGTTAAATGTCAGGTATACAAGGATCTCAACGAAATAGTTAGGGAAAATGCCCAAAAAATTATTGCCACTTCATCCTGAATTTGAACTATAAGAAGATTGTAACATACCTTGTCCAGAAGTAAGTCTTGAAAATATTCCGGATGGAACTTAAGATTTTTATAATTGGTTCTGGTTGTCTGCACAATGGGACAAAATATTCTTTAGGCCTAATTTTAGTAAAGCAATGAAAATTTCAAGTCATAAAGTACTTAATCGAAAAGCTTTCTGACTTGTTAACTGATTTAGTAGTGATTAAATAGCTGTGAACTCAGAGCTGCAAAGAAAAAGGTTACCTCAGAAACTTTGTAATTATTTTCATATGACTTCCAAGGTTGAGGTTCCAACACAAAAATTCCACCCTGCTCACAAGAAGAAGAATTCCTCAAACTTTTTGCCCAAGGCCATCTTGTAACAAGGGAATGCTATAAATGAAGATTATCTTGAACTAAAATTCCATGGTTAGTTGATAGCAGACAAGAAAAGAAGAACGGAATGGAAATGAATGGTAAAGCAACAGTTATAACAATTACCGGATTTAGTAGCCTCCAAACCTTTGTAAATAATGCAATCAATCCATCATCACCCCAATTCAAATGAATCCATTTTGTTACACTCAAACTGTATTTCAGGAGAGAAATAAATATTACAACCAAGCAACACAGTAAGGCTAAGTAAAATTGAACTAGCAAATGAGAGCTTGTAATTGCATATGAAAAGGCAAGCATCATGACGCAATTTTTCTCCCAAAATATATTAATAGAAACCCACTACAACTTCAATTTATAAGATAGGGGAAAGCGAGTCACTTTCACTAGAGTTCAATTATTACAGGCAGACTTAAAAAAACCTGGGTAACGATAATGGCTTTTCCTAAATATTTGTATGGCCAGTGGGGATTCCACCAATTGTCTCACAATAGATTCTTGTTCTTAGCGTTTTACTATTCAGTGCTTATGGATAGACATACCTGGTTACAGCTTCTTAGACTTAGGAAAAGGAAAAGAAGAAAAAAAATCTGAAATTTCAAAACTCAATGGTATTTCGATGACTTAGATAATTTGGAGCTGTTTGTCTCTGACAGTGATCTGATTAGCAATCTATACTTTATGTTGTTCTCGTTTGGTAATCTCGTTCAGTTACTGAAAAGTTCTAGTCAAAAAAATTTATGAGAAAGGTTACAGTCAAATTTAAGGAATATAAGTCAACTTTTTTTCTTATATATATATATAGTTGAAAGCCTGCACACATCATAGCAAGTTTCCACATGCTTTTCCTAATAGGACTGAAACAAACATATTAACCAAGAACAAGGAGGAGCTTACCAAATAATGGTATCATAATGCTTCTTTGGTGGATCACGAGTATTAACAAAATCTTCTTTTTGGAAAGATACTATGTCAAGCAGATTTTTCTCCTCAGCACAACAATTCCTTGGGATCTCCTTCCTCTCTTCCTTTAATGAACCTTTGATACTGCTCTCTGAACCATTTGCATCCTCCAACTTAGAAGACTTTCCAGGCACCTTTCTAGCATCCTCCATTTTCAAAAATTTCCTGATGTGCCAGTATGCATCCTGAATTCGATCTGAAAGATGATGAAACCTACATTATCTATGACTACCAATACAAAAAAACACAAAAAGAAACCCCTGATGCCTAAAACAGTCATCACATCAACATTCTACCTGTTTACAGATTGGAGAACCAAAATCAATACTACTAATAGAGTTCATATTAACCCAATTAGCCTGAACTTAAGTAGCCAAATTGACTAAGATTTGGGCTAATTAGATAAATAGTAGTGTAAAAGCTGAGTCTGATCACACACACAGAGCGAAGGATGCCAAACTGCATCCCAACCCAATGAAGTTTTCATTCTTTTCAAATGGGCATCTGTTGTGGTCTTTATAAATTATAAGCTCAAACTATGCCATAATGCCAGATATCACATATAAAGACACATCATCTGAACCATGTCTTTCAAGTTCAAGTTCAATTTCAAGGTGTCAGGCACCCACATGACATGTTACTGCATAGTCCAACATAAATTTAGTACCTAGGGAATATTGCACTAGTAAGCTAAGAATAACTTGTAGAGATATGTAAAATGAATAGCATGCATATACATATATGTGGATGTTCATGCGTGTGTGTGTATGTGTTAGCATGCAATACTGTGCATGAGAGATAATATCATAATTCTACATCCTAAATCTCATGCCAACAAGAGCTTAGAAAACATTATACATTATATCAACAATTCGAACTATATTTAACAGATAGAAGAAAACTTTATATTTCAACTTCTGTGTAATTTCACAAACATATATCAGATCATGATTAGAATCTTACTGGCGTCAATGTCAACTCCAAGAATGCTCTGGCAGCAGAATTTTTTGGCTGTATATAAGTACATAAACATGTTAATACCACTGTGAGAACCACATACATAAATAAAGTATCTCAACGACAACTACAAAGAGGCCTAACTAGACAAAACTAAGAAATTCACTACATGTACCCTGACTGGGACTATGGAATTATATAAGCATTGATTACTTTCATTTGTTTAGGAAAAGAAGAAGAGACAATAAAGCATAATCAGAAAACTCGTAAAATAAATTTTCAAATATGATTTTAACTGAAAAGTAAGTACCAATTTGAATGGTCATAATTCCAGAATTGCAGCCAATGTCGAGACAATCCTTGCCTTGGAACCATTCCTTCTTGAAAACCTTCAATCTAGGATCTTCCTCCAGTTCTTGACCAATCTAAAATATCATATGAAGGCAATAAGATTTCACATTGTTGTAGAGAGAGCGAGAGAGAGAGAGAGCATTGAGACTGTTATAAAATTACAGACTGAAGAATGACCGAAACTATAACTTATCAGTGACTTTTATAAGTTGATTATCTCAAATACTTTGGGTCACAATGAATAATAAATCATGGGCAAGACTTAGCCCAGGATACCTTTCCAGAAAAGGTCCAAATAATATGCATAAACTCAATCCAACGACCCAGAAGCTTAAAACATGCAATGCATTAAAAATCCAGAACACAGCCCCAGTAACTTCAAATTAAATGCCATGTTTCAATCAAACTTACAAAAGCACCTACTTGGGTGCCCGTAAATTCAATCAACCACTAACCCCACATATCTACTTAAAAGAAAAGGAACACAAAAAGGTCGCATTTTTAGTTATTGACTAGCCAAAGCTTTCTGGAAAACCAAGTAGAGCAATAAGAATATTCAAAAAGGAAAAAAGTGGCGGGTAGGGGATTAATTACTCGATAGCCGTAGTAGTGTTTGTAGTTTCCGTAAGGGCAAATCTCTTTGCGCTTCTTACTTTTGTTCTGTACATGTTGTTGTTCGCGTTCCTCTCCGCCCTTCTTCTCTTTCTGTTTGCTGCACATGGCGGAATCTTCTGGAATTATTAGAAGAAGCTCTGTAAAAGTTCAGAGCTTTGGTTTGGTTGAACGAGAAAGAGGGAATGAACAGCTGAACTGAGTTGCTTTTCTACGAGGTTTAGGGTTTTAATATGAACAGCTTTAAGATGTTTGGGTTCAATTGCTTTTTAAAATATATTAATATTGGCTATACTCTTTAAATATATATTCGAATATTTAAAACGTATAGCCGCACGGCTGTACTCTTAAAATATGATTCGAATATTTTAAAAGTATAGCCGCGCGGCTTTACTTTTGAAATATATTAATGTGCTAAGGGTATAGCCGGGCGGCTATACTCTTTAAATATATGAAAATTTTATAAGTATAGCTGCTGGGCGATGCGTTTAAAATATTCGATGGTTACCATTTTAAGCAATTTTCTTTTTTAATCAAATACTATTTCTAATGTTTAATTGACGAATATCAAATATATGGTAAAGTCCCTATCAAATAAACATCATCTTTCCATTTTTATTTTTTATTTTTAAACAATGGGACACGTATACCGTCTTTGCTAAGTAGTCTAACTCAAGTTCACAATATCATCTTCCCTGTGTATTGTACTATGATTTATATATTTTTAATTTTTTTTTCTGAAAGGTTCTCTCACTCACCGATCTGAGAAATCTTCCAGCAAAACTAACATTGCATATGGCTACACCAAGATGTTTTGAGAGGATATCTTCCCAAAGAAACAGATGAATGACCCAAACAATAATTAAATATATAAAGTCAAACTAATTAAGAACAAAGATTCAAAGCTAATCATCGTTCTATTGTTTTCCTTTTTCTTTTGATAATGACTGCAAAGCTAAACGTGTGATAAATATTAAATACTTGTTACAATGGTTATTCGAAGCTAATTATAATTTTATCTACAAAATGGGATGTAATACATTCTTTCAAGAGAACAGCTTCTTAGAATCAATCATCTTGGCCCGAAATTTCACTTTCAATATCACAAGCTTGGGTATCGTCAGCACCTCTTATAACTCACTCCAATTCCTTGAGGAAATCAACATTGTCCACAAAAACCTGCAAAATGAAAAAAAAGATGTATGAGACCTTGTAAATCACGAGGGAGTAGGGTAACAACCCAGCAACCAACTTTTGGCATGCCATAACTAAACTTCGTTCCATTTAAACATCATGCAAGTAGCAAACAGGTTCTCCACATAAATCCCATAAGCCTTGCAGCATTTTTTTTTTTAGTTTACTTTATATGCACTTTAAGTACCTACACAGATAGATATTTATGGATAATATTAAATGCATCTTGAGAGCTACATAAAAGGCCCATCAGGTAATTCAACACAATTAGCGTGAAGGCGTGAACCATACCGACTTCCAACCGTCAGGGTCCAAGCAAGCAGTGATCTTTGTGTTGATACCAGGTAAGGGCCCAGGTTCCCGGGTAATCTTGCCCCCGCAGAGTTTAATTGCTTCAGCAGTTTTATAGACGTCATCTGTGCCTACAGCTATCTGTTGAGAAAAAAGAAACAATTCTACAAAATTAGTCAAGAAAAAAGGGTCGCAAAAGAACAGAGATCATTTTTCATGTAGTATTAACAAAGAGATTAACACAAAATAATATTTTCACAACAACATGCAAAACTGAAAGAAATCATGCATGCTAGCGTAGGCAAAACTTTTTACAACATATAGAGGGAACACAGTCAAAAGAAGAGGAAGGGGGAAATCCTGGTTTTACCTGAGCATAAGCATTTCCTTTGTCGTATTCGGTGACCCCATAATTGTATGTCAACTCCAGAACAGCATTTTTGTCTTCAGGGCCATAACCCAGCATTGCTATAGTATACTACAAGTATAGCAAGCACAAGATTATACCATTGAGGTATAGTGTACTAGAAGACAAAAGGTATAGGATTTTTGTACTACTATTGTATACTAGAAGTAATGAGCACAAGGTTATCTCATTAAGGTAGACACTAAACCAGCTATTCCTACACGTAGGGACCATGGTGACATGATCAAAAGCTCAAATCTCTAAAACTATATGTTAGAAAATATTATATTCTTCTCTCATCATGCCTCAATCTAGAATCTCATGTTAATATCTCATCATATCTAAATCTATCTTTGGATGAAATAGGGGTCAAAACAATTAACCAGACATTCCAATCTGGATCCTGGTTCCAACAATTCTTTTACAATACTTCAGTGCAGAGAAAATAAAAGGCAATATATTGATCTGGAGAAAAATTGCAAAATTACCTTGTACTCAGGATTATCTCTTTTGCGAAGAAGCTCCATGCCAAAAGCCTAGGCCATGAAAAGGAAATAAGGATTGAGAACTAAAAGTAAATGACTTCCAAAACATATTAGCAGTGCACATGGTAAGAAAACAGCATATTGTGCCAAAACAACTCTCACCTTCTCGTAAAAAGTTATGGAACGATCAAGATCACCCACACGAAGCATAACTTGACATAAGGGCTCAGGGGTAGGCCCTCTTTCCAAAAGTTCAAACTTATAACCATCAGGATCTTCAACAAACGCGATTACCGTATTGCCACCTTTGACTGGACCAGGTTCTCTTGTTACCTTGCCACCCTTAGCTTTTACGAGTTCCACAGTCTTGGCAACCTAACCACAAGAACACATAAGTTAAATCATAGAAGGTGTCCATTAAGAACAGACAATCTAGAACAGTCTACAAAACTAGTAACCACATGATAAAACAAAATTGTCATAAAAGGAGCACTGCATGCTTAAAAAACAAAATATAATAGTAAAACAGTGACTTACATCGTCAACAGCAATACCAAAATGACCAAATGCAGTTCCAATATCATACTTGTCAACTCCATAATCTGGAAGTTCCATTAAATCAAAATGAACATCAGTAGTATGAATTTACTTTGCAGGAAGAGTTCTTATGGAAGAAATTCACAGCAGGTCCTTCGTAAGTTCCAACGCTTTAGATTTTGGGAATATTTGATGAAAACTAGTTGGATGCCTTACTGTAAGTGAGTTCAATAACAAAGTGGGAATCCTCTGGCCCGTATCCGAGAAAAGCATTGGTGTATCTTTCCTCTGGTATGTCACGTTTCCGCAACAATTTCATTCCCAGGCACTCTGTGTAGAATCTGCATGCACAACAAATTTCTATGCTTGAATTCTACGTTTTTTCTCATTATCATCATGCAAATACACCATAATATATCAGAACAACAGGATATTCCCATTTGCAGTGAACAAACATACTTTATGGTTCTGTCCAAATCCCCAACGCGGTAAACAACATGAAGCAGCCTCCGCTTGTCCTGTTTGACCCACTCTAGGACATTTTCCGGGGTAGCCGTTGTGCTTGCTTGCGCAGCATTCCCACCTGCAGCCACCCCTATGGTTTTACCATCTCCTCTCAACAGTTTAGAAGCTTTCAGACCGAAAGACTGTGACTGTGGCACAGCTGGTAGACAACTCAAAGTCATAAAGCAAGTCTAAAATTACAAAACCATCTCATACTATAAATACAATCACACTGTCAATGCCGTAAACTGATGTGAATCACAAACATAAACCCCGTTCTAATTCAATTCAACTTATACATTGCTTCCACAAATTCAACCATGAATTCTTAACTATGTACGAAAATTTCAATCTATTACTGCGATACAAGTATTAATTGTGCATGATTACAACCAAATTAACAGCCTCAAAATCTCAATTCAGCATAAAATCGATGAACTCAGCTAAAATGCAAATAGATTTAGGGTTTAAGAGAAAAGGGTAGCAGCAAGGCAAAGGCTTTATTTACCACTAGCGAGGTGAAAGCAAGCGAGTCTCCGAGGAGTGAAGGAAGCGAGAGAAAGGCCCAAGCGAGAAGCCCCAGCGAACCTCAACGTAGATAGCGAGGGTCTGATTGAGGACGCCATGGGTATTATCCCCACCATCTCTATCTTCTCTCTCTGTCCTCTCTGTCTCTGTCTCTGAGGCTGTGAGTCACTGGCTCAACTGGCTCTGATATAATTTTTTTTTTTTTTTTTTTTTCTTTTTCCCTTTTTTTTTTTTGGGAAGGGAATGAGAATGAGAATAAAGGGAGGGAGGAAGGAAAGGGCTCGTGCCTGTCTTTGCCTGGTGGAGTGAAGTGAGAGGAGAAGTATTTTTCTTTTCTTCTTTTTTTTTTTCTCTTTTTTTATAATTTACAATTTACAATTTTCTTATTCGATTGGATTTGGATTTGGATTTTAGGACATCCAATCGAACAATGGTGGACGGACGAGGTTTTGCCGCTGTGGGCCCCTGTCTTTTTTTGGGTTGAAGTGGGCCCGAGTCTGAGCTTCTGTTTGTTTGTTTTATAATTGGGCCTTCTGGGTCTGAGTCTGAGCTTCTGTTTATTTTCAAGTTGGGCCACTAAATAATAGCCTCATTGTTAAATTTATAGGGAAAACGCCACCGTTTTGGGAACTTGCAAGTGTGATTATATAAGAGGAGTTTGGTTTTTATACGAACTTTACAAGTCTAAAGTGAATAAATAAATAAAAATTCAAAAGGCGATAGAATTTTATTATCCCTAGTGACCTAAGCCAACCAAAAGACTGAAACAATTTGAAAAGAATCATTCTTAAAAATAAATTTTCTATAACCCCTTTTTACAACTATAGTTTCTTCGAATCTAGTCTAATGATATTAAGGACAAAACTGGTTGCTAACCATCATGACTCTTCAAAGAGACTAAGAACACTCAGCAAACTCAAGTAAGTTTTTGAAATTACGGGAGAGGAAAAAAACACAAAAAATTCATACAATTTCTAGACCATATTAACCAAACAAACCAATACTAAAAATCTAAAACAACGCCGACGAAAAAGAAAAACAAACGCTGCTAATCTTATTGTGAAATATGATATAGAAAGAGCCACTTAGGGCCAATTTAGTATTGAGGTGCTGTGAAATATGATATAATCATTAAACCCAGCGCCTCTTCGAAATTGATTTATGCATAATCAGAAAATGAAGCACCTGATTAGCTATTTTTTCTTATAACTTTCTCTCAGCAATTTTTAATAATAAGTTATATTCTCACAGTTTACCAAACTGATTGGACTCCTCAAAATTTTAAAAAAATCACTTATCACTCCAAATAAACAATGCCAAAAATACACTTAGTCATTTTATAACCCCAATACACTAATCAACAATAAATCCATCATGACCAAACAACATCACCTCAAAAAGAATCCCTGCAAGATCTGTTAAGGGAATACCATATCATTATAGATTCGCGAAAAAGTCCAAGAACATCGAGAATCTAGGGGGAAACCCCCGTGTTTACAAGTCTAAAGTGAATTAAAAGTTGCATTTTGAGTATTTGACTCCACCAGCTTTTTAAACTTCAAATTCCTTACGTGGCATGCACTCCTTCGTACAAATGTTTATGTCATGAAAAATGGTATAAGGACAAAAGCAATATGTGACGTGTACCGTAGTCGTAGAAAATGAAACTTTGAAAGTAGGAAGATGCTTAATATAGGTCAATTTGTTCATCTTTTACTTTATATGGCATTTGACGTGAAGGTCGATCCCATTGAGTAATTGATGTGTCTTTAGATTACAATTTACATGCAATATTAGGGTGAGCTAATAACTGGAAGTTTGGTGTTTGGCGGTGGAGAAAAACTTAGTTTTTTTTATATAAATGTTATATTACATGAAAGTGTTATTATACGTGTCATAGCGTTATTGATTGAGGATAACAAAATAGTGTCATCTCGTTTTATGAAAGTCTTTCTCTTGACGGTGGTCATAAAGTTTAGGGTTGGGATCGTGGGGTGGGGGATGTCTAAAGCTGATGTGACTTGCGGATAACATCATATATAGTTACTCCATAAATGAAAATGGAGGACATTGAGTCATAAACCCAAAAACCAGAAAAGAAAAGTCTCCAGAAATTTTAATTACTCAATCTTACTGAATAAATAAAGAATTTGTTGGTAAGAAGTTTATGGGAATAAATTCCTAACTCTTCGGTTAAACTTGCTTTATTTATTCCACTTTATTTGACCTTTTCATAGCACAAATTCTTAACTTTTTTACCAAGTTAAGATATGATTTTACGCACACAACAAATTTAAAAAATAGAGATTTAGCGACATTTTTTTAAAGCCAAATAAATATTTTGATCATTGGATTATTTTATTTTATTTTTTCTTTCAGTGATTGGATTTCTCTCATTGAAATAATAATAATTATTATTATGACAATTACTAAAAGTTCCTTGTAAGACCGCTCTGCTGATTCATCCATTTATTTCTAAAAGATTTATAAAAATAAACAAAATATCTTTCGAAGGCCACAGCTGCACATTACCCTTTTTATCTTGTGGGGTGTGATGTTCCACCACCATTTCCCCCCCACACACAAGAATTTGATCATTACTCAACTCTCAAAAGTTAGAACTCAAAAGCAGAGGCGACGTTTGACATTTAACTTTTCAAACGTGTAATTTACAAGGTCGCCAATAAAACATCCATATAGGCAAGGGGTTTGTAGCTCTGTGGTTAAAAGTATTTAGTTATGCACCTGATATCTTAAGTTTGATTTTTTCATCTTTCAATATATATTGTATAAAAAATAAAATTAAAAATTAAAACATCCATATGGTTGAATATTAAAATGGATCATAAAATGATAAAAAACTTACAGGTTGAATTTAATGTAAATAACATAATTTGCAACTAAACCCCCAACGTGATAAAAAGCATAATGTGCCATATGATTTAGAATCATTATTAGCATGAAATCAAGTGGACAAGATGCATTATTGGTACAAAATTGTTGCCTTGGTTGATAATGAATGAATTTCCATTTAGCTAGAAACAATAACAAAAATACAAAAGAAGAAAGAACCAAAAAAAAAAAAAAGGTTAATCAAGGTGCAAAGGCATGCCTCCTTTTTATGTGAAGGACCACTAGGGAAAGTTTATTATGTGATTGTTGAGTGAAGTGGGTGGCTTTCTCATTCAATCAAGTATTGAAGATCAGTCATGCACACACACTTTGGTTAAAAGCATACTTGAATTGAATTATTGCATGGGAAAAGAAAATAAAGTGTGACAAGGGGATGCATTCTGCGAAGTCATTTTCATGTACCACTTATATAATTATATGATTATTTTAGGTTTACCTTGAATTCATTCCCTTTTTAGTTTATATTTGTTTCTTTTTTGGTTAGAGAGGAGGGCTAAAGCCCAATATAAACACTAACTAATAACAATTTTGGAGATAGAAACCCTACACAAATAATTCAAATTTAACTGGTTGACAACAACATGGGAGGTTTATATTTGTTTTTCTTTGACTTTCATGGTTCCATAAATACGAAGTAAAAATTTAATTATGATTATGCATTTGGACATGTGTCAAATATTAAGAATGATGATGATAATACATCTTAGATTAGGGTGGTAAGTAAAAATATTTCCAAGAAAAATTAATAAAATTTCAAAATTTAAGGAAAGGATTTAAAATTCTCAAAGAGTAAATGCATTGGAGTTCACTTTTTCTCAAAGTACCTAAAATCTACCAAATGAAGGTTTTGCAAATTTAAAGCAATGCTGGAATTTCTATAGATGAAAAGAACTAATTCCCAAAAAATGAATTTAGATCCAAAATTGTCATATTTGATATTTTTCCTATAAAGGTGAAAGTAGAGTACGACCCGTCACAGACTTGCAGCGCGTGGCGCGAGCAATGTCCACAAAAGCTGAGAGAGTACACATGCACTGACCAACACTGACACGAAGGCCTAATCCACAATCCACAAAATCACGTGCCCCCACCACTCTCTGTCCCCACGCGCCTCCCCGATCCCAAACTCATAACCCAAACCCAAAGCAAAGCACCTGCTCTCTCTCTCTCTCTCTCTCTCTCTCTCTCTCTGTGTGCTTAAACCACACTCAGGTAGTTCTACATTTCTCATTTGAGCCATTTCTATCTTCTCTGTTAAAAGGAAGAAAAAACAAAACGAAACGCTTCTGGGCTTCATCTGCAACCCAAGTCTCTGCTTTTTACTTCCTTCAAATTATTTTTCACGATTCAGAAGGTATCTGAATCCACTGGTACTCTACTGCTCCTTCACCAATCTTACCATTGTTATATTAGTTTAATTTTTATTGTGTTTTTGTTATTTTATTGCGGTTTTTTCCTGCCCCTGTAACGGTTATGAGCCACAGTAGATCAAAAACGTCACTTTCCAATTTGCTGTGCCATATCTAACAGTTTGAATATCATAAAAGCTTTAGAATTCTTGTGGGTCAGTTCCTTTCATTCTCTAAAACTGTAATTTTCTGAGCAGCTGTGGAAGATAAGGTTGTAGCCAAATCTCATTTGCTATCCTGTATTTTCCAAAAGAATGAACATCGACAGCTCTGTCTCAGAGCATGAGAATTAACCCAAGGAGTGTGTTTATTGGAATTGAAAGTCTTGGGTTTGGTTCTTCGAGTTCAAAGAAGCAGAGCAACCACAGTGATTGAGCTCGTTTCAACTTGAAGCTAATGAATCTTCAGGTAAATTTGGCATTTGGGTCGGTTTCAATTTATAATTTTGAGTGATGGGTTGCGTGTATTCGAGGGCTTGTATTGGAGAGATTTGCGCTCCAAGAGAAGCCAGAATCAAAGAGAGCCAAAATGTGAGGAACATTGAGATCCCAGTGTTCTCTCCCACCTCGTCCAATGGCGAAGTAGCTGAACTTCGAGACCAATTCAACCAATCAAGCTTAGCCGGGGATGCTGAGGTGGGCATCACAAGGCTCTCTAGGGTTTCATCCCAGTTTCTACCTCCAAATGGGTCAAGAACTGTCAACATTCCATCAGGGAACTTCGAATTACGGTACTCGTATTTATCTCAGCGAGGGTATTACCCTGATGCTCTTGATAAGGAAAACCAAGATAGCTTTTGCATCCACAGTCCATTTGGGACAAACCCAGATGACCATTTCTTTGGGGTCTTTGATGGTCATGGAGAATTCGGAGCTCAATGTTCACAGTTTGTGAAAAGAAAGTTGTGTGAGAATTTGCTCAGGAATAGTAAGTTTCAAGTGGATGCTGTTGAGGCATGCCATGCCGCGTTTCTTGCAACCAATTCTCAGATGCACGCTGATATTTTGGATGATAGTATGAGTGGAACAACTGCAATTACAGTTTTGGTACGAGGTAGGACAATATGCATTGCGAATTCGGGTGATTCAAGGGCTGTTATAGCAGAGAGGAGAGGGAATGATATTGTGGCCGTGGACCTTTCAATTGATCAAACCCCATTTAGAGTGGATGAGCTCGAACGGGTTAAGCTTTGTGGTGCAAGAGTTCTTACATTGGATCAGATTGAAGGGCTGAAGAATCCAGATGTGCAGTGTTGGGGCACTGAAGAAAGTGATGATGGTGATCCACCCAGGCTGTGGGTGCCAAATGGAATGTATCCTGGGACAGCTTTTACAAGAAGTATTGGCGATTCGATTGCTGAGACAATTGGGGTTGTTGCCAACCCTGAAATCGTGGTTTTAGAGCTTACACAAAATCATCCTTTCTTTATTCTTGCTAGTGATGGAGTTTTTGAGTTCCTTTCTAGCCAAGCTGTGGTTGATATGGTAAGGTATCCTGCTCTTACTTTGTTGCAATTCAAGTGTAGAATTGTCAAGAGTTATTTATCTCTGCTTCATTGAATGTTTATAATTTCGTGTGATACTTTATTGTTGGGCACAGTGAGTTTAGTTTAGTTTTTTGTTATCCTGATTTTCCACCTTTTATATTTTTCTAGTTATCCTGATTCTGTTACTATATTTACAGGTTGCAAAATTTAAGGATCCCCGTGATGCTTGTGCTGCAATTGTAGCAGAATCTTATAAACTCTGGCTGCAGTATGAAACTCGTACAGATGATATTACAGTGATAGTTGTGCACGTAAATGGGCTGACTGATGTAAGAGGATTTATGTATTTAATGTTGAAAGCGCATTGGCTTCTTGCAAATCTTATTTATTTCTCAAATGTAGTCGATTAATGACGACTTTTTCTTGTAGACTTCTGTTGGTCAATCAGCAATTCCTGCGGTTGCTTTACGACCACCTGTTCCTCAAGTTGTAGAGGTTACAGGATCAGAATCTCCTTCGACTATTGGCTGGAACTCTAGGAACCAGCGCACAAGACATGATTTATCAAGGGCACGTCTCCGTGTGATTGAGAGTTCTCTAGAAAATGGGCAAATTTGGGTTCCTCCATCTCCAGCCCACAGAAAGACTTGGGAGGAAGAAGTATACTTTATTTCGTAACTCTTTTGCTTTCTGTTTGTCATAATTTTGTATGAAACACAAGAAATGGTACAAATTTCTATAGTCATGAGTTCTTACGTTGAACCTTTGTTGGTGCCAAACAGGCACAAATTGAGCGGGCTTTGCACGACCATTTTCTCTTCAGAAAACTTACTGATTCTCAGTGTCATGTGTTATTGGATTGCATGGAAAGGGTTGAGGTCCAACCCGGGGATGTTGTTGTTAGACAGGTTACTTTTCTTCTTATGTGTTATTGGATTGCATGCAAAAGATTGGATATATTTATTAAACTATCAATTCATGTGTGATTCAATGCTTTGACAACGTCAGGATGGTGAATTTATACAAAATGAAGAGAACTAACAAATACAACCTTGTTAAGTGACCTGGGGACCCCTGCTCAAATAAATTTGATTTTTAAATTAATGGTCAATAGGGTTTTCATATTGGTTTAATTATCTGAGGTTTCATTCACAATGCTGATCCATTGCAAAAAGAGCACTTGTAAAAAATGGAGAAGTTAAAATGTTGCAATCTGCATGAATTTATTACCTGTAGCAATTGTTGTATTTTGTAGGGTGGTGAAGGTGACTGCTTTTATGTTGTCGGCAGTGGAGAATTTGAGGTGTTGGCAACCCAGGTCTTAAATATATCCTTGTTCTGCTTGAATTAATTTGGAGATTAATTCATGAGGACCCACAGTATTTGTGTTGACTGTTATACAATCATGGCAGGAAGAAAAGAATGGAGAGGTTCCGAGGGTTCTGCAGCACTATACAGCTGATAAACTGTCATCCTTTGGAGAGCTAGCACTAATGTGAGTTATTTATTTCCACCTTATTTTTTATCTGTTGGTGCAGATGATTCTACTATCATAGTTTCTGTGAGCTGACTATATAGCTTAACTCTTGGAATGCACAGATTGAACCTAAATTGAACTGTTTATAACATGTACATCTATGGATTGGAAATTTTCTTTTGATTTGTCATTGCTTCGAAAATGGGAAGCATAGTCATGAAACATGTTAGATCCATTTTGTTTTGGCTTTTCTTGATCTGTTTGTGTCCTCTTGTAGGGCATAATAGATTGGTGATTTCTAATTCCTGTTTACTTCATTTTGGGATATCTGGTACTACAGGTATAACAAACCACTCCAGGCCTCTGTTCGTGCTGTGACCAGTGGAACTCTTTGGGCTTTGAAACGAGAAGACTTCCGCGGAATTTTAATGTCAGAGTTTTCTAACTTGTCATATTTGAAGTTGCTTCGGTCGGTGGATCTCCTATCAAGGTTGACAATCTTACAGCTGAGCCATATTGCCGATTCTCTTTCTGAGGTTTCCTTCTCAGAAGGGCAGACAATAGTCAGTGGGGTACGTTTACTTTTGTTAAGAATATCATTTACTCTGTATTCCTTTATCTTATGTGTACTTCATATTTATCTGCAGAATGAAGGCCAAGTTGGGTTGTACATCATACAGAAGGGGAAAGTGAGGATTACTTTTGATGCAAATTCAGTTAGTAGTCCTGTTGTCTCTAGTCTTAATTCTGAGAATAAAAAAGAGGATGATAATCCTCAGAGAAGTAAAGAGCTCTCAGTGGAGAAGACGGAGGGAAGCTACTTTGGTGAATGGGTACTTCTTGGCGAACATATTGATTTGTTTAGTGCAGTTGCTATGGGTGATGTCGTTTGTGCTGTTTTAACAAAGGAAAAGTTTGATTCAGTTGTTGGCCCTTTGACAAAGCTTTCTCAGGATGATCAGAAGTATGTTGCATTCTACAGAATCTCAGTTCATAATTTTTAATCAATCTACCATTTTGAAATCCACGGTTAACTTTGGAGCTCTTAATGACATGTAACGATTTTTAAAATTCTTTTTTTTAATGACCGTTTCATATGTCTGATGCTGTTGGTTGTTGTCACTATTCAGGTCAAGTGATTATTCTTCTGAAGTTTCAAAGGAATCTGTCAAGAATATTGATATTTCTGCTCTTACTAAAGTTGAGCTGTCTGATTTGGTATGGAGTACAGTGCCCTGCTTGTGGTTATGTTCCCAAAGATAAATTCCTAATTTAGTTATCTTCTCATTTATTGATACTATATATTCTCCTGTCTAGGAGTGGAGAACAAGTTTATATTGCACTGACTGCAGCGAGATTGGACTTGTACTTTTAAGAGATTCAGGTTGGTTTGTTGTTACTATGGTTTTTTTTTGATGTAATTTTTAATATTTGGTTTTATTTAGGTAGTTTGGGCTTCTACTTGATGATTTCTGTTCACGTTGAAGTGGCCTTTCCTCTCTTTTCTGTTTCTCGGGAGGAGGGGGAGATGAAATGGTTGAAGTATCAATTGTTAGAGCAAAAAACAAAAAAAAAGAAAAGAATAAGTTGATCACATATATTGCATGGAGTGGGGCGCATATTAGATCCAATATCAGAAAATTTTGAGGAGAATTTATATATACTGCATATTTTGAGAAGTTGATTACATATACTGAATGGATTGGGGCGGATCTATATTACATAGCATGGAGTTGATTACACCTTATTAGATGCAATCTTTTGAGAAGAATTTATTTCTTTTTAGAACAGTATACATAACCTGATCGAATTGCTTCTTTTTTATTCTGATTGCCTATCAGGAAATTTTCTTAGTTTGAAAAGGTTTTCAAAGCAAAAGGTCAGGAGGCTAGGAAAGGAAGCACAAGTGTTAAAAGAGAAGGATCTAATCAAGAGTATGAGCTCTTCAGCTTGTGTGCCACAGTTTCTGTGCACTTGTGTTGATCAGACACATGCAGGCTTACTGCTAAATACTTGCCTTGCTTGTCCATTGGCCTCAATACTTCGCACTCCCCTTGATGAACCATCTACCCAATTTTGTGCAGCCTCTCTAGTTGCTGCTTTGGGAGATCTCCACAAGGTCCAATTTCTGGAAATAGCTTATTTTCTTTCCCCTTGTTTTTTCACTCCTGTTGTTCTGACTCTCTCTGTAACATGTTTCTTTTTCTACATCTCTCATTTTTTTTTATTATGGTTTTTAAATTTGACTTTCAGAATGACGTTCTCTACAGAGGCTTGTCTCCTGACGTTCTATTGTTGGACCAAACAGGACATTTACAGGTTGGTGTTCTGTTTTTCATTCTAAATAGTGTTCATAGTATCTCAACGGATGTTGGAAATAGAGGAAGGGGAAAAACGTTGATTAAATTATCACTAATTACTATTTTTTGCTGTATTGTAGCTAGTAGACTTCAGGTTTGGGAAGAAGTTATCTGGCCAAAGAACATATACAATTTGTGGAATGGCAGACTTTTTGGCTCCAGAGGTAGTCCAGGGAAAAGGCCATGGTTTCCCAGCTGACTGGTAATACAGTAACTTCGGTGGTACAAGCCTTGTATATCCTAAACCTAAATATTATGTAGATAACTGGATATTTAGTTTTTGAGGAAAATGTGAGAAATTATTGTACAAAAAGTAAATCTATTCAGTATCAGATAGCATGGAGGCTTTGAGAGCTTGGGAAATTAGGGAAATGCTCGATAGAAATATTCATAGAATTACAAAAATTTATATTAGACTTAAATGTTATTGTAAGAATATATGCTGCTAGACTTTAGTGTAATTGTGAGATTTACGAGAATATATGCTCAACAGAAATTATTGAAGGCTTAGGATTCAGACTCTAAGTTGTATATTTGTGGTTGTTTTCTTTCTTCTATTTTATGCTATTTTATTTTATTATTGTCTTCACAGTATCGTTTTGAGACCCTTTGCAGTCCTGAATTTGTTTGCAAATTTTCAGGTGGGCATTGGGAGTCTTGATATATTTCATGCTACAGGGTGAAATGCCATTCGGATCATGGAGAGAAAGTGAGCTTGATACATTTACAAAGATTGCAAAGGGACAGCTTAGTATCCCGCAAGCTTTTAGTCCTGAAGTTGTTGATCTCATCACTAAGGTATTGCACGAATCGTTTAATCATTTCTCGGTCTCTCCCTTTCTGATAAGGAAATTTCATATGCTTACTTTTAATTTTAATAATATGTTCAGTTACTTGACGTTGATGAAGACACAAGACTGGGAAGCCAAGGTTATGATTCTGTCAAAAGGCATCCCTGGTTTGATGGTATTGATTGGAAAGGGATCAGAGACTGTAGTTTTCCTGTTCCTCACGAGATCACCTCTCGTATAACTCAACATTTGGAAATTCACTCGGAGGACTGTTCTTCTGTTCCTCTAGCTTCTCCGTCTCGAAATGCAGAAGAACTTGACAATCCTGAATGGTTTGATGACTGGTAGTAGGATGAAAAATAGAGGATTTTCCACCTTTGTAAACAATTTCGCAGGTGGACCTTCTTTACTGCTGTGAGATTTGACTCACAGCTTTGCTGAACAACAAGAACCCACCGAGGATGTACAAAATAATCGAGGAAAGAAATGCAGGAGTTACAAGCCTGTGACTGAGCCTGAAACTCACTTATGGTCCTGTTATATTTTACCCAATTATATGTAGTAGCATTATAAGAGTATATATATCTTGTGGGATCACAGGCTGCTGCTAATTAGCCTTTTGACTAGTTCAGTGGAGAGGTCGGCTCATAGATTTTTCTCTTCCTTTTTCTTTTGATTTTGGTGAGATTTTGATGAATCTCCCTCCTCTGTAAATACGTATATCATATATGTGTAGATGAATGAGGGCGCCTTCCTTGAAGATATTATACCTTTCCACTCTACTTCTGTAATAGCAGCTACAGAAATTTGATTGACTTAGCCAAGTGGCTTCTCGAGTTTCCATCATCCGTTATTCTTATCGTTTACTATTCAAATTCTCTTGTACCATTTTCTTTTATGTTGTAAATACTTGAGCTCTGATTTATGGAAATCCTTACTGATTGGTCTCCAGCAAAATTTATATCTTCCTTTCGCATCTTCTCTGATGCTTTGCTTGTTCAATTTGCTTTTGACATTGCTAGGGTCGTATTCTGTCAATTATTGCATAGTTTCAGTGCAGGCCTATTCCTAATAATAAGTTAGTTTGGTCAACCAAATTATATTTGCCTACATTCATTGGAGGCCCGGCAACTTGGTCTCAAGCCCTCAATGTGGAGCTAATGCTGCTTGCTTACCAAATCCAACTTTCAAACCCTTAGCTGCAATCTTTCTTTCCACTCTGTCCACGAACTTGCTTCAATGGTGCAAGTGCCACTTGGAGCTCCACATGGAACCAACATTTTGCAGTGAAGGAAATCTGCAATTTATAATTAAAAGGAGCTGCCGAATGTTGGTCTGCAACAATCATCAAGAAAATTTCCTCACTTCAAAATGGGTTAACTTTAATGTGCTTTTTTAAAATTAATTTTAAAATTTTGCCAGATTTACTTAATTTTTATTACCATTTTTTTAATACAAATAATAATCTAAACTAAAAAGAAAGGAAATTTCGCACACAAATAACTATAATTCTGTTAGACTAGACTTTGTTGGCTTATACTTTCCTTGGTATGTTTTACAAATTATATAATGACACGGAAAAGAGAGCACCTACTCCACATAATAATTTAATCCAAGTACTATAACAACCATGATAATAAATCTTAAACTAATAAACGAATTAGACAAGAACGAGTCAACTACCATTATTTTAAAAATATTATGGGGTATCTAGCCAACTTGTAACTTGCAAGGACAAAAAAAAAAATAAAAAAATAAAAAAAATAAAAAAAAACTAAACTAATAATTAATTTACATAAACATGCAAAGTTAATTCATGGATGGTTTCCTTGAAGACAGATAAAGCAGGCTCAGCTCTTACGTCAATACCACAGCGGTGATAAATTATAATATAACAACTCTTGCGCTAGCGGCTTAGATAGGTTTGGATAAAAAAATTTAATTTTTTATGTGAAGATTCCGGTGATTGACATATAAAAAAAGAAGAAGATAACAGACTGATGATGAAAGTTTTATTTCGATGGTTTCAAAGTGCATGATCCTCCTATTTTAAAATTATTATGCATGACATATTCCTACAGGTAATTAGACAACTATGTTTTAAAATATGGTAAATAATTTGACTTTAAAATGTGGGAACTGTAAATTTATAAATATGTCAAGCAAACAGCAATGTATCATTACATTGATTCAAGAAGTTGGTATTTGAAATTTGATAAGAAAAATATTATCCTTAAGAATTCAAAATGCTCACTACGGAATTCATAAATGAAACAGTGTTCAATTCAAAAAGTGTGTCTGTTCCTGTTGAACTTATAAACAAAAACCACCTAAAACCTATGAAACTTTAAGCTTCCATTGATCCATGTTACACATCTAAAGGCGGTTGAGGCCTTTTCTCTCTGTTGGCAAACCACTGGACTGTTCTTCTGGCAATTGGCAACCAAAGCCTCCTCCTCCTTTCCTCTTTCACATTGTTTTCAAGCAAAGAAGGCTCCCTGGTCCTGTTCTTAAAACCCAAATTCCCAAATCTTGAAAGAGCAGTGATTTCTGACATTGATCTTTTCTCACCTGGATTCATAGAACTTGAGGCATCAGCTGAAGTTGCTATGCCATTTGATGTAGAAGGTAAAATTGGGTTTGAAGCTGTACTGTTTTTGTTCATTGTACTAACTTTGTTCTCAAACAATCTTTTCATCCCCATCTCCTCCCTAATCTTCATAATGTCCTCATTCCCGGTTGTTTCCGCAGTTGAAAACTGCTCATTACTAAAATGTGTTGAAGAGAATCTATTGCTTGACATTGTATTAAGCATCTCTGAGTTCAGGAACATGAGGTCAGAGGAACTCACGTTGCTCCATCTGTTCTTAAACTCAAAGTCAGATACAACAATTTTGTGTTTGTGCTTGTGCAGGATTTTCTGACCCTCCTCTGTCTCATCAGCAGCTTCTTCTTGGATTAACATTTCCTCTTCCTTATCAACAACCTTTTCGGATTTTCGAAAGCTGCCTCCTATGCTGAATCTTGAAGAACCACGATGCTCTTCCTCTCTCCGAACAAAGAGCTCTATATTCGAGTCTTGTCGGTGCTCTGATTGGTTATTCCACAAGAACCTCATGCTATTTGAGTAGGTAATGAATGTTAGGTCCTCAGAACTAACCTTGTGTCTGCACAGAGGACAGCTTGAGTGCTTTTCCAGCCAGTGATCAATGCAGCTAATATGAAAAGCATGTTTGCATTTGGGCAGCAATCTGAGAACTTCAACATCTTCGAATTTTGACAGGCAGACTGAACATTCAAGACCTTCCTTTGACCCTTTAAGAGAGGAGAATCTGAAAAAAGGAAGTGCCTCAATCACTGTCTTGTCAATACCGGAAAATCGAGAGCTTGTGCTGATAAGTCTTGTACCCGTGTGATTGTTTCCATAAACAGGAGCTTCTCTATGGCAGTGTTTAGCATAGACAAGGAGAGCAAAAGTTAGTGCAAACATGACAGAGAGAACACCAATAACCATATGAACACCTGGTTGAAAACTAGATTGTTCCTCAGAAGTAGTATCTGTGCTGCTGCCTAAGGATTGTGCTTCAACATGGAAGACTACACAATTGAGAAGTAAAACAATCATGTTTGAATGAAACATTGGAAGATTGAAATCTTGGAACTGACCCAAAATTTTAATCATCCTAGGAAGCATTCTGTAAAGACAAAAAGAAATTATAATACATATATTGATACATGTTTGTGGGAGAACCTGAAGTTTAGGGGAAAAGGGTGAGGATGGGTTTGCTATGCATGGACTTTTTAATGTCTCTTCCTCAATAAATATAAATAAAAAAATAGTTTTTTTGGTTTCTTCTTGGTTTTTTCTTTTTTGATTGGAATTTCTTCTGGGGTTGTTCCTGTGTGTTCCATCCCAATTTGATAAATCATTTTTATAATGCGGCGTGGTAAGGTAATTTATACTTAAGAAGTGATGAAGAGGTGAGAGAGGATTTATTGCACGTAGACAATACATGGCTTCTTATGGTAGGCGATAGGCGTTTCTTGCGTAATCATCCTACATTATAATAATATAAGCAGCAGCTGCCATATGACATCAATCATGTTAAGATAAACCATATTAAACTAATGCTTTCATATATACCAAGTATACCATGTGAAACTTGGTTAAAGAAATTGAAAATTTTGGTTATGAGCTTTTCACAGGTAATTTCTCCCCCTTATGTTTCAGTTTGATAATTGGATTGCTTTGTCTTAGAATTTTAGTAATGACTTTCTGTCGCCTATGTTCCTTTCTTGGCAAAGAGGAATATTCTTACTAAGCAAAAGCAAGCAACAACATACAATTAGATTGATTCAAGAAGTTGGTTTTTGGAATTTGATAAGAAAATTCTATTGACATGTATAGCTATTGGCCAAAGAATCCATAAATAAAACAGTTTTCAAAGTGTGTGTGTGTGTGTGTTCATCTTGAATTTTTGAGCAAACTGCCTAAAGTCTATAAACTTGAATGCTTCCATGAAAAGAATATTCAACATTCTAGGGAAGCATTGATCCATATTATACATCTAAAGGCTGTTGAGTCCTTTTCTCTCTGTTGGCAAACCACTGGACTGTTCTTCGGGCAATGGGCAACCAAAGCCGCCTCATTCTTTCCTCCTTCACATTGTTTTCAAGCAGAGAAGGCTCCTTATTCCTGTTCTTAAAACCTAAATTCCCAAATCTTGAAAGAGCAGTGATTTCTGACATTGATCTTTTCTCACCTTGATTCATAAACCTTGAGGCATGGGCTGAAGTTGCTATGTAATCTGATGTGGAAGGAAAAGTCGGGCTTGAAGCTGAAGCATTTTTGTTCATTGTACTAACTTTATTCTCAAACAATCTTTTCATCTCCATCTCCTCCCTAATCTTCATAATCTCCTCATTTCCCGTTGCTGTTGCAGGCTCATGATTTAAACGTGCGGAAGAGAATCTATTGCTTGACATTGTGTTAAGCATCTCAGAATTTAGGAACATGAGGTCAGAGGAACTCACATTGCTCCATCTGTTCTTAAACTCAAGATCAGACACAACAATTTTGTGTTTGTGCTTGTGCAGGATTTTCTGATCCTCCTTTGACATATCAGCACCTTCTTCTTGGATTAGCAATTCCTCTTCTTTATCAACAGCCTTTTCAGTTTTCCGAAAGCTGCTTCCTATGCTGAACCTTGAAGAACCGCGGCGATCTTCCTCTCTCTGAACAAAGACCTCTATGTTTGAGTCTTGTCGATGTTCTGATTGGCTATTCCACAAGACCCTCATGCTATCTGAGTAGGTAATGAAGGTTAGGTCCTCAGAACTAACTCTGTGCCTGCACAGAGGACAGCTTGAGTGCTTTTCCAGCCAGTGATCAATGCAGCTAATGTGAAAAGCATGTTTGCATTTGGGCAGCAATCTGAGAACTTCAATATCTTCGAATTTTGACAGGCAGACTGAACATTCAAGCCCTTCCTTGGACCCTCTAAGAGAGGAGAATCTGAAAAAAGGAAGTGCCTCAATCACTGTCTTGTCAATACCGGAAAATCGAGAGCTTGTGCTGATAACTTCTGTTCTTTGGTGATTGTTGCCACCAACATAAGCTCTTCTATGGCAGAACTTAGCATAGACAAGGAGAACAAAAGTTAACGCGAACATGATAGCGAGAATACCAATAACCACAGCAACACTTGGTTCAAAATTAGACTGTTCATCAGAAGGAAAATTTGACCCTGAGATTTGTGCTTCAACATGGAAGACCACACGGTTGAGAAGCAAAACAATCAAGCTTGAATGAAACATTGGAAAGTTGAAATTTTGAAACTGGCCCAGAATTCTAATAATCTTTGGAAAGCATTCTGTAAAGGAAAAAAGGAACTGTATGTACATATATATATATATATATATATATATATATATATATGCAGATATGAGTTTGTAAAGAAATCGGAAAGTTTAGGGGAAAAGGATGAGGATTGGTTTGCAATGCGTGGACTTTTTGAAGTCTCTTCTTCAAAGGGTATTTGTCAATCTGGTTTGTGACTTGTCAGTTTTGTTGGATTCTTCTTGTATGTCCAGATTTGATAAATCATTTTCATACTGCAATATATAAAGGATTAGACTTCAGAAGTGAAGAGAACGTGGGGAGAGGAGGAATTGGATGTGGACAAATATTGCTTCTTATGGTAGGCTGTAGGCTTTTCTTGCGTAATCATCCTACATTATAATATAAGCATCACCTGCCACATTGCATCAATCATGTTAAGGTAAAACCTTAAAGAAAATTATGAGCTTTTCGAAGGTAATCTGTCCCCTCTATGTTTCTGTTTCTGTTTGTATTGGATTTGCTTCGTCTTCTCAGAGTTTTAGTAATGAGACAACTTTTTTGTGATTTGAGTAAATTTGGAGAGCTTAGCTTATCAAATATCAAGCTTTTTAATGGCAAATGAGAGTTGCTTAATTGTGATTTGACTAAATTAAGAGATCTTATCAAAACCATCAAGGCTCTTAATGAGAGACAAGTGAAAGTCAAAGCCGTATAAGCTGCGTGCATTAGGTGCTGCTTAGCATTGCTCAGAAAGTCAAGGATCGGGCCGGTGATCTCAGTGCTTAGGACATCAATTAGGCATGAAAAGTAACTCAGCTAAACCACTTGTGTTTTCTACATGCAACCTTGAACTGGTTTGAATTTGATGACCAGTTCATTGAGTTGAAACTCCAATTCCATTGAAAAAATAATAATTTCAGATTGGTTTTGCTCTCTGTTCAATAAAACTGAAACTAATTATTTTTTTAATAACATGTAGCATTCATAATTACAACTTGCTGCTTTCTTTATTTTTCAATGCTTTGCTGACCCTGTCAAAGACTCAAAAGTAATCTTTTTAATTTAAGCATGTCCATAAAAACAGCATTTGCTAATGTCATAGACCTAGAAGCAAGGGAAACGGCCTGTCATCCCTAGTAAATTTGTTGTATGCAGGCACCTCATTTTATTATTTATTAATTTTTTTTTTTTTTCCAAAGAACGCAAATTTTCAGATACTCATTTGGGAAACCAAGCTGTATGAAACAAAACACAAACACAACAAATCCGCCAGTGTTCCAAAGAAGGCACATGGAGGATGGTGGGGCAGTAAGCAAATCCAGTAGTTATTTGACACAAGCAACGAATATTTGTTTAGTTTAGGATTTTGCACAGGTTCTCCCCCATGAAGAAGACACACTGCTACAAATTTTCCAATGCATAACGCTTAAAACTCAGAAATTCCATGAATTGTTGTAAAGATTGTCTTCAAGTTTAAACGGAATTTATAAGTAAAGACACCTTGCTCAAGAACTACTAGGGTAGAACTGAAATATTTTGCCTTAAATATCACAATGGAATAATGATGGAATATTATTACATATACCTGCAAATATTAGATTCCAGCAGATGAGGGAACTGATAGGAGGAGGCTACACTACACAAGTACAGAGATAAGTTAAAGATACCGAAACGTCGCCAGGTTTTCCTGACCATGTATTGATATTTATTAGTTTGGTTAAACATACCGCACACATGGTACAGAATCAGCTCTGAGCAGAGGCCGCAGGATTGCCATTTGGAAACGTCGCCATACCAGTGCCACTTTCGGGATTAGAAGGTTCTTCGCTTGCATGACGAACAAACTCTTCGGGGGACATGTGCAAACTATGGCAAGCACAAACTATCCTGATTTGGTTTGCCCCATATCTGTAAGTAACGCCAGAAATTGTCCTACCGTTTGGGCCTGGACCTTTGGTAGAAACCCATGGCAGATTTGGGCGGGAACCAGATCCCCCAAATTTTATGTCTGCAGCAATACCTGGTTTTATAGCTGAAAAATCAAGAGAGAAGTCCTCTGCCGTTGAGGGGTCAGGTGCATCTTTTATCCTGAGGTTCGTGCTGTTTACTTTCATGTCTTCTTCTGCCTGAGAAGAGGAGCCCTCTTCAGTGACATTCTGTTTGCCATCGCCTCTGCCACGTTCTAACATCCTCCCATCATATTGTGCTACATCAGATGAATTATGTGAAATTACTTGCATCCCAGCTGCATCAATACAAGAAGGGTGAGAAAGAAACAGAGGGGTCTTCTTCATCTACTGAAGCAATACTATGAGTTTCAACACTAAAAAGATCAGTAGAATCAGAAACTTGTACAAGAACCATAGAAAGGCAATTTTTTAATATTATAAATCAAGTACCAAGGTAAGGCAAAGCTTGAGAAGAATAAAATTAGAGGCGGTTCCCATGGTTTCTTAAGAAAAATACATGCATTGATGTAGATCTGTTTGCAGGAATCATAGACACGAGTCTCATCTCCAACCTTCCATTACCATGTCACTCGTTCACAAAGCCTTCAACGCATTAAGTAAAAACAAGTAATCCCAGTTCGAACCTTTTTCAGAGTTCAAGTCATGGACCTTGCATTAGGCAGGGTCCAAGGCAGTGACAGACAGTAAACTGGTCAAGATCAGCAATTCAACCATGAGCTGTTCATTTTCAGCATGCACAAAGGACACCTAGAATTTCCAATACATAAATATAGTTACCTGAGTTTGGTGGATTTCTGCCAGCATAGGAAGGATGGAATTGTTGAGTGTGAGGAACCAAACCCCAAGAATTATCCTTATCCAACATTGGGAGCTGGACTGGTGAATAGCCAAACAAAACTGGCAAGTTTCCAGGATTCACAGGTTGAGTCCCTGATCGCTCACTAGTCACAGTAGGCATCACCTGCATCATTCCATGCATCGGATGACCCGATGTGCTGGTGGCACCAACAGAGCTAGACTCCTTCATAGGAAGAGAGTAAGGCATGTTCATCATGTTTACTGATTGCACTGAGAATGGACTGCCATATGCCATGTTCCCAAGCTTATTTTCAGCTGAAATATTAAACCTCTTCTGCCCATTTAGGTCCACAACACTTGATTCAGCAAACCGGCGAACCTCCTTCTGAGCTTCGGAAGAGTCACCGGATCCAACAAATCGCTTAGATCCCTCATCATGTTGGGAAATCAGCACTGAGGATGAACCCTCCACTTCAGAATCTGCCACGTCTTCATTTTCAGCAGTTGAGCCATCCTCTGTTATGGAAATGTGTGATGTTCTCGTCTTGTCATGCACATCAGTGTAATGAGTTTCTCTCTCATGCTTCTTTTGATGGTTCATCTCGTCGAACAAACTCTTGCGTTTGTTTCCAGCCTCTGACCGTTTTTCCTCTTCTAATTCATCAGACTTGTTATTGTTGGCAACCCAGACTCCTCTCCCGTTCAAGTTGATTGACGCATCTGCATCAACATTGGCCTTGGAAAGGTCATTAAAGAAGTTTTCCTTAGGTTTCACTGAATCACTTCTTTGAGAGCTACTACTTGAGTCTTGTTTCTGAGCCCCACCATGAAGAAAGTCCTTAAAATCATCCACTAGTTTGGTGCTTCTATCACCTTCTTCTGCTTTAGTATTCGAGGGAGCACCACTTTTACCCTTGAATTTGGCAGATGATCCACCACAAGATAGACCCAAGCTAAGCTCAAGTCCATTTTCATCCTCCATTTTTTTCAGAAAGAAAATGAAGAATATCAGTTGAGGTCAAGAATAATCCCTTCCAGTTGTCTATTCTCTTCAGACTAAATCCCCAACACCATCGACACCAACACAAAGAGCGACCATTCTGAAAAGTGATGCCTGCAAGAACAATGAATGTTCAATGCCTCACTTCCATGCATAACAAGGACACAGAGATGAGACAAAGTCATGGTAATCATGCATGGATTGGCTATTAAAAAAAAATCAATGTATAACTAAACATCTGTTGCTTAGGCATGAACGTAAGCACTGCTTACAATAATTACATTGGGAGCCATCATTTGGTTTAGTGGGACTACAACACACACAATGGCTTTTGCAAGTGTTTTAGTTTAGATCATTAGCCAGACAATTAGGTCCAAACTTCAAAGTAGTAAAGAAAAATTACTGATGTTACGCAAATACAAGAGCCTTAAAGAGGTCCCCCTAGCCAACATTTTCCACCCAACTCCTACAAATAGTGATTTCAGTCATATCTATAATCAGCCATTCATGGAATCAGCTATAATCAATCTTGCACTTGCAGCGACAATTCTTATTAGTGGAGGCATACTATACAGAAGCAAGATAGCCTTAAAAAAACACCAGCCCATTCTAGTGTATAAAAAGAACAATTCAGAGAGACTTTCATGATTAAATAGATCCGAGATCTTAGACCATATCTAGTAATGGGTACAGTGGGAAAGAAAAACCCACAATTTCAAACCTCAAATTATTACTGATCTCAAAAGATAAAATCCATGCAACTGACCCTAACTATATATACAGGTCGGTTTTGAGCCAAAGATTTCCACTTGCTGGAATCAAAAAGAATAAATTATTACTGATCTCAAAAGATAAAATCCATGCAACTGACCCTAACTATATATACAGGTCGGTTTTGAGCCAAAGATTTCCACTTGCTGGAATCAAAAAGAATAAATTATTACTGATCTCAAAAGATAAAATCCATGCAACTGACCCTAACTATATATACAGGTCGGTTTTGAGCCAAAGATTTCCACTTGCTGGAAACAAAAAGAATAAAGAGCATAAGACCCAGACTTTTGTTAAGTCTAATATTCCTCCATTTGCTTAGCAACCAAACAAGGGCACCCACCTAGATCTGCTCCTCACCAGATTATCCCATTCTTTAACTAAATATATAATAAAAAATCGACAAAATTCAAAGCTATGAACTTTCAACAATAAAAAATGCAGAATTTCAACAACGTAGAGTCAGATAAGATGGAAAATTAACTGAATAATGAGATTCGATCTAAAAAAATATCGATTTCCCAAATATTTCACAAGCAAAAAAGGAAATCAATGAAATAAAACAGATTTAATCAGCCTAGCTGAAAATTTTCCAAAAAACATACCAACATATAAGAAGGGACACATACCAGGTGAGACAAAGGGATACCTGAGTTCGAAGAGAAAAGAGGAAACCCTAAATCCAGCTGCTTGGTCCAGAGAACAGTGATGGGGAGAAAAAAGTTGTGAAATTTGGTACAGAGAGTATGGTCTAGTGGTAGAAATTTGACGGAGTTCAATCAAACCCACCTCTTTCTCTTTTTTACTTTTCCATTTTTCTATTTTCTGACCGCACGTGAATGTCATGTGCTTTTTTTTATAGCAAAATTTTAATTAAAGTTATGGATTGAAATTGTACAAGTAATTTATCCAGTAAATTATTTATTTGCATTGGTAATTGTTACAAGAATTTCAATCTCCTCCTCAACAACATCTTATCTCTCTGAAAATGACATTAAGGGATTTAATTCAAAGCTTACAAATTATTCAAATAAAGCATGTCAATTAGGGGTGGAGCTAGCATTATATGGTGGGGGTGGGCCAAATGTAAAGTATTCATTTTCATCTTATAACACGTGAATATAATGAAGTGTTAATTATTGAGAAGAGACTAAGACGACTCTTGACTTTGAAGTAGTTTCATCACTGAAGCTAACATAATAGTTAATGATGTGACGACTATTCGTCATAACAAACGTATATTTGTATATGATTTACTAACTTTCCGTTGTTTATTTCTTTAAAGCTTATGAGTATTAGGATCCTTAGAGGATGTTCCTTATAATTTTATTTCTTAGTATACAACCAAAAAAGAAGAAGAAGAATATCCGCAAAAGTGGCTGCATATGTCCTCAACTGCAAAAGGACTAATTGACAATTTGACCATAGTTTTCAAATAAGACAACAGATTGTGGGGTCGATTGGTGAATAAGGCTAAATAGCTAATGTCGTTTTTATCCTGCTGCGTTACCGGTTACCGAACCAGTTAAAGAAGAGGGTATTATTGGATTCTCATGTTTTTTTTGCCCTTTTTTTCCGCAGAGAAACACAACTTCATTTTATACTTTCTCACGTGTGGTTCCTAAAACAAAATAAATCACACGTGTTTGAACAGATTGCGCCAAAATGCTCGAGCAAAGCGCGCCCTTTTCTTCTTCCTCTTCTTCTCCCTCCCTCCCTCTCTGTCGATTGCCGTGTACTCGAGCTGGAGCATCCACATCGGACCAGAAAATCGTCTAAAAGGACTAGATCCTCGCGCGGGTTGGATCCAGAGCCTGCTCCGATTTGTCTTAAATTCCAGTATGTGAATGTCTAGTTACTCTAAAGTTATCTTTCATTTTGACATTTGACATTTTATCCCTCTTTTTCTTCTAATATTATCAGCACATATCCATACAAAATTAGTCTAGAATACCTTAAAGGTGATCACTTTACAGAATTTTCTGCAACCTTGAGCTGTTTGCAGCAATACCCTTATTGGGTAATGTTGGCTTTGATCTCTTACATGCTACAGTAAACTAATTATCTGCATATATGTTTCATGAGATTGGGTAATGTTGGCTTTCATCTCTTACGTGCTACAGTAAACTATTCATTGCAATTTCTGCATATATGTTTTGTGAGATTCTTTCTTAATTTGCCTTAGCACTGGAAAGCTATAGGGACAATTTAATGAATGAAAAGATTGAACTTTTTAAGCTAGCAAGAAGTTCTGATTATCAGTACACTAGTCTGCATTATGACGCAGAAACTGGGGAAATAGGAACATTAATTGATGAAACCAAAAGCAATTTCCTGAACCATCATTCCTATTGCTTATCCAACCTAAACAAATGTCATTGATTTAGTACAACCTTTCATGCTGGCATGCTGCAATATCCCATATCTAACTACGACTTCTGTTTATCCTTGCGTGATTACCTGGCAGGCAACCTTCTCCAAGTGATGACAAAGCAAAGGCTTTCAGGTCGGACCTTCCGGAAAGCCCAGAATGTGAGAGAATGTTGGTCCCCTTCCAGGCCATGACGTTGATATAAACGTCTCCATTTTGGACCTAAAAGGAAATAGCGATAGCGGCGGCGTTTGAACAGCATAGGGTACTCTTCACCAGCAATGTCATACACTGTGACCTGGATGCCTTCTTCAGGAACTTCATTAGCCTTCAACAATGGCAAGATGTGCCTTTTCACGTCTTCTTTGCTAATGGTCAGCGAAGTTGAGCCCAACGCCACATCAGTGCCTGACAACTGCTTCTCAAAAGGCTCGCTGCACCTTCCGATCAAATTTTGGAGGCTTCGGGGGACTGGAGGGGTATAGCTTCCGTAGAACGAACCTTGTTCTACTTGCAGAGCTGCAATGGCTTCTTGGGCTGCATGTTCTTGAAATTGAGTCGAGTGTTGGAGGCTTGGGACTGGTGGGAGGCCAAATGAGACATAGCCTCTGTAGGACGAATTTTGTTCTAGTTGTTGTGATTGTGCAGCCATGCCTTGTGCTGCTGCAATGGCTTCTTGGTGATGTTGGGCTGCATGTTCTTGAAATTGACCGAACTGTTGGAGGCTTGGGAGAGAACCAGGTACATAGAGTGAAGTCTGTCCTGGTTGTTGTGATTGTGCAGCCATGCCTTGGAGGCTTGCGATTGATGAGGTACAAGAAGGGACATAGTTGTTGATTCCAGAGGAGGAGCCTTGTTCTAGTTGTTCACGTTCTTGAAACTGAATTACGTCTCGGGGGCTTTGGACTGGCAGGAGATGAGGAGAGACAGGGTTGAAGGAAAATTGTGCTACTTGCTGTGGTTGTTCTTCTGGGGCAATGACTTCAACTTCAGTTTCTTGCATTTGCTGATCAGGAACAGATTCTTCTTGCACTTCCTGATCAAGAAGAAATTCTTCTAGCATTTGCAATGCTTCTTGCGCATTTTCTTCAGGTTCATTATTTCCTTCCAACTCGTCATTGGAGGATTCATAATCCAAAAGCATGCGCTTTATATAGGAAATAACTGCTGGAAATTCATCTGAGGGCCCTTCATTATGATCATCAGCCATGGCTGCTGGTGTTGTTTTCTTTCACAATGGTTCTTCTGATCGCAAGAGAAAAGTGTTTTTTGGGAGATTAATTTGGTTGAAGAAAAATGGGAAATGGAAGGTACTTGCTCTCTCTTTCTGCACTGAGTTTTATAGACAGTTAAAGATCAGATGTTTCTAGATGGAACCCCTTTTCTTCTTTTTTTTTTTTTTTTGCTTGATAAAGGATCTCGAATTACTTATTAGTCTCTGGACTAAATCTGTTATAACTAACAACCAACTGTTAACACCCTATATACTTTGACTGAAGAAAGCTATTACTGACTTGTAAATTTAACCATCTTGCTGGGTAAAATTATCACGTGAATGTTTTTGTGTTGAAAAATATTGCAGGACAATATTCATAGCTGATGATTTATTTTGCATTGCTACTTAAGGACATTAAATTGATGAAACCAAAACCTACAAAGCAAGGATTCCAACATGGCTGTCACAAGGTTAAATATTAAATGTCGTTTTTGTCCTGCTACATGAAAAGACGAGTTAGCAGGCAGGGGTATTATTGGCTTCTCAAGTTACTTTTTTTCTGCTTCTAACATTTTGCGCCAAAATCGTGATCTCTGCTAGAGCAAAGCGCGCCCTTTTTCTTCTTCCTCTTCTTCTCCCTCCCACACTGTCGATTGCCATGGACTCTCTCCACCACCAAAGAGCAGGAGCATCCACATCCAACCCGAAATCGTCTAAAAGTACTAGTTGCTCGAGCGGGTCGGATCCAGAGCCTGCTCCGATTTGTCCTAAATTCGGGTATGTCAATGTCTAGTTACTCTTAAGTTATCTCTCTCTCTCTCTCTCTCTCTCTCTCTCTCTCTCTCAATAATATCACATATCCAAACAAATTGCATAAAAATGTCTAGAAGACCTAAAATTTGATCTCTTAACAGAATTTTCTGCAAAATTGAGCTGTTTGCAGTATTAACCTTATTGGGTAAATTGGCTTTTATCTCTTACATGCTACAGAAAACTTGTACAGACAATCTTTTAAAGTGATTAATATATACTGATTATTTCAATTTCTGCTTACAAATTTGCAGTAAAAAAAATGTCCATAAAACCTGAACTTTGATCTCTTTACAGAATTGTCTGCAACCTTGAGCTGTTTGCAGCAATACCCTTTGGGTAATGTGGCTTTGATCCCTTTACATGCTACAGTAAACTAGTGAAGACACTTTTTATTATTATATATGTTTCATGAGATTTTGGTTGATTTACAAAATAGATAGCTAAAGAAAGTAGTGTACCTGGTTTTCAGACCAGGGTTATAGACAGAGAGGTCTAATCAGAGGATTCAATATTTCAGTAAACAAAAATTTATGCACTGTTAAAAAAGAGCTACCTTGCTACACTTAATTTGCCATGACAACTAATACAAGTAATACTAAGATTCTTTCTTTCTACATCCTTAACAAAAATTCACAGCCGCGTTAGTACTGGAAAACAATATGGACAATTTAAAGAATGAAAAGATTGAACCCCTTTAAGCTAGCAAGAACTGATCACTCTGCATTATGAAGCAGAAACTGTGAAAATGCTATCAAATCCTACAAAAATGGGGGGATAATATGCCCAAAAATTCATAATACTCATAGGAAAATGGACATTATGCCCAAAACATCAGAAATATGAAGAGGAACTCCTAAAGCAAACCTCCACTAACATTAATGGCAGTCCACAATCTCAATTCTGCTTTCTTTGTCTTCTTTTCTTGATGGTTTCGAACACAGGCAACCTTCGTGAATGGATTGCGAAGCAGAGGCCTCCATTCTTGGCATGGCGGAAAACATACAATGTCAGAAAATCCTGTGTCTCAACCAGTCCAACATCATGACAGAAAGTTTTCCAGCCTTTACTAAGGACATAAAGATCGGTGCCCCAAGTCGTGAACTTCATTGGGTACTCCTTGCCTTCCATGTCATAAGTTGTCAAATCGATGCCTTCATTAGGGTTTTCACCGTCTCTTAATACTAGTTTGATGTGATTTTCAACGTATTCTTTGTTCAAGCAGAGCCTGGGAGTTTTACTCACATCACTGGGTGTTAGCTGTTTCTCAAAAGGCTTGCAGCAATCTTGGATTAATTTTCGTAGGCTTGTGATTGGTGGCAAATCAGGAGGGGCATAGTGTCCATAGAACAAACCTCCTCCTCCTTCTTGTTGAAATTGCAGTTCTCTTCGTCCTTGTGCAGCACCATTAGTGGCTTCAGATTCTTGGATTCGTAGTGCCTTTTGCTTACTTCCGCTGGGTGAGTTTAACTCAATTCCAGAAAGAATTTTGCTCTTCATGTGCTCCAACTTTCTCGCTGTTTTGTAATCCAAAATTGTATGCTTTAAATATAGAAGATCATGAGCACCTTTGATACTGTCCGTCATCTCTTTGTCTTCATAACCGGGGTCTTCACAGTCTTGCGGTTGATCGGGCATGTCATGTGCTGCCATGACTTTAGATTCTTGAAACCGAGTTGAGCCTTGGAGGCTTGCAACTGCAGGTTCTTGTGCAACAATGGCTTCAACTTCAGTGCCTTGTAAGGCTGCTGCTGCCAATTCTTCTTGCGCATTTTCTGCAGGCTCATTATTTCCTTCCAACTCGTCATTGGAGGATTCAGAATTGGAAAAGGCTGCTGCAAATTCATTTGGGGGGTCATCATTATGATCATCAGCCATTATGCTTCTTCTGATCGCAAGAGAAAAATGTTTCTTTGGGAGATTATATTAATTTGGTTGAAGAGAAATGGGAAATGAAAGGTAATTGCTCTTTCTCTCTTTTTTCTCTTTCTCCACTGGGTTTTATAAACAGTTAAAGAGATCGATGTTTCTTTGATTGAAATCTTTTTCTTCTTTTTCTTTTTTGCTTGATAATGGAGCCCAAATTACATATTAGTCTCTGGACTAAATCTGTTATAACTAACAAACAAGTCTTAACAACCAACTGTTAACAACCTACATATTTTGACTGAAAGGGACTATTACTGACTTGTAAATTTAACCATCTTGCTGGGGTAAAATATATTAATTACAGTAAACATAAGTCAATTTGAGTTTTAGGCTCTTGGAACGTACGAACAGTAATAAAACCAAAAGCAATATTTCTTTGTTTTTTTTATTCCCATACCAATATTCACATCTTAAATTTGGCCATGTATATTTATTCTTCTCAAAAGTCATTCCTATCACCACTCAAATGCTATCAAATCCTAATAACCCTAATTAAATGGGGCACAATATGCCCGAAAATTCATAATACTCCTAGCAAAATGGACATTATGCCCAAAAAAAAAACCAGAAATATGAAGACAAACTCCTAAAGCAAACCTCCATTAATATTAATGGTAATTCTGCCTTATCGGTCTTTTTTTCTTGATGGGTTCGAACACCAGCAACCTTCTCGAATGGATTGCGAAGCAGAGGCCTCCATTGTCGACATGGCGAAAAATCCATAAGGTCACAAAATCCTGGTTTTCAACCAGTCCAAGATCATTACAGAAAGTTTTCCAGCCTCCAGTGAGGACATGAACCTTGGTGGCCCAAATCTTGAACACCATTGGGTACTCGTTGCCAGCCATGTCATAAGTTGTCACATCGATGCCTTCATTAAGGTTTTCACTGTTTCTCAACAATGGCATGATGTTATTTTCGACATCTTCTTTGTTCACGGAGAGCCTGCATTGGTTATCCTTCACATCACTGCGTGCTAGCTGTTTCTCAAAAGGCTTACTGCAATCTTGGATTAAGTTTTGTAGGCTTGGGATTGGTGGCAAATCAGGAGGGGTATAGTTTCCATAGAACAAACCTCTTCTTTCTTGTTGTTGAAATTGCAGTTCTCTAGGTAAGCTTCGTCTTCGTGCAGCACCATTAGTGGCTTCTCCGGCTTGCGGGGCTTCAGGTTCCTGGATTCGTAGTGCTTTTCGCTTACTTCCGCTGGGTGACTTTAACTTAATTCCAGAAAGAATTTTGCTCTTCATGTGCTCCAAATTTCTCGCTGTTTCGGGATTCAAGATTGTATGCTTTAAATGTAGAAGAAGATAAGCACCCTCCTCGGTGCTGCTTGTCATCTTTCCGTCTCCATAACCGGGGTCTTCACGGTCTTCTCGACTAGCCATGTCTGCCCTATTGCTCTCTCCAAATATCGTACTTTTTCTTAGGATTCTCGAGAGAAGGAAAAAAAAAAAAAGTTTTCTAGTCAGATTTGCTGAAGGCTTCGGCTAGTTGTTAATGTTGGGGACAAAAGAAGGGGGGAAATATATAGAGGGTTGCGGAGCAAACAAACGATTAGGGTATTTGGTGTGTCTTCTTGATTGGCAAGTAATAATTGTGTGTAAGAATCCGAATCCATTTTGGCAAAGGTGTTAGAGTCTTACAAAACTTCTGTTGCAGTTGATATGAGTGTCATGATGTAGGGCACGGGGGGGACTGTTTTGATAGGGATTCTCCAATAAGTATTAGTATTTAAGTTAAGGATGACTACATATTTTTAATCTCGGTTGTTAGATTGTATTCATTAGATGTGTTAGTAGATTTAATATGCAACATACATGCTGTAATAACCCAAACCTAAATTAATATTTAATTAGTAATTTATTAAGAAGAAAAGACAATTTTGCCCTTGGAATAATTTAGTAAAGAAAAGTTGACTTTTTGACCGAGAAAGAATTTGACAATTCCACACACACCTGTGAGTACGTGTCACCCATGGTGATGCAAGAAATTGACGGATATAAGGAATTGACGGAAATAAAGGGTACACCTAGGTGGTAGTTTTAAACTGTTTTCAATGCCTTAAGAAATTAATGTTGACCATGAGTATGCTTGGCTTATATACATGTAAAATTATATGAGTGCATGGATTTCAGAAATAAAGAGAATAAGTTAGTTTGCATAACTATTTTTATAGTGGGGTTGGTATGTTCATATGCTATTTTCTACACTTTGTTTTGGGTCCACTCACCCTTTTTATTGTTTTGCGCCCCCAGGCAGTAGACGTGCACAGGAATCCACAACCGGGCCGTTTTCCACCTTCTGCGCCTTTCCTTTGATGTAGGACTTTTTGTTTTGTAAAAGGATTGACTCCTTTGTAAATTCTTAATAACTGCTTTGATGTTTTGCCCTAGACTTAGAATTAAACTGTTTGAATGTATATATACGTATGCTGGCAGTTGGTTGTATATATATATATATATATATATACTTGTTTGGCAGGTGTAAATGTTTTGCATTGAGCCAGTTACAAGGGAAACTCTGCCGATTTTTGGGTAGAAGTCAACCTTGTGATTTTATCGTGCTTTGTATAGAAGGACAATTAAGTCATTCGTGCCCGACATTTGCCAGGTGTCAGACACGCACAGGGTCCGGCTCGGATTCCAAAGTGGAATTTGAATCGGGTCCTGTCACATGCAATCCAACGGTCAAAATTAGAAATATATAATCAATCCTTAACATAAAATATTAAAAAAATTAGTGTACATCGTTAACAAAAACTTATATTATTAACATTTATCAATATGTTTTGATAGGGGATTCTCTAATAAGTATTTAAGTTAAGGATGTCTATACATATTTCTAATCTTGGGCATTTAATTGTATCCATTAAATGTATTGGTAGATTTAATATGCAACATCCATACAATCCAACGGCCGAAATTAAAAATATGTAACCAATCATTAACATAAAATATTAGAAAAATTAGTATACATAGTTAACAAAAACTTATATTATTCACATTTTGTGAAGATAAAGTTTCACTTTCATATTAGGTCTATGTGTATGTCATATGAAACTTAATTGATTTTAAATCACAAGCTAATAATTATATGTCTTTAAAAAAAAAAATGTTAAATCTCATTTTTTTTCGTTAGCATATGTGTACATAAGCGGAGATGTGTTTGTGATTCCAAATAATCTAGAATATTTTAGACACCTCCACTGGCCTCTAGGGTTTCTTGATGGAAATCTTTTTTCGTTCTTGCTTGATATTGGAGCCCAGATTACTTATTAGTCTCTGGACTTACAGATTAAGTATTAACAACCAACTGTTAACAACATATATACTTTGACTAACGGAGACTATTACTGACTTTTAACCATCTTGCTGGGGTAAAATAAATTAATTACAGTAAACGTAAGTCAATTTGAGTTTTAGGCTCTTGGAACATACGAACAATGATGAAAACCAAAAGCAATATATCTTTTTTTTTTAAATATATATTATTATTCCCATACCAATATTCACATCTTAAATTTGGCCATATATATTTATTCTTCTCAAAAGTCATTCCTATCACCACTCAAATGCTATCAAATCCTAATAACCCTAATGCCCGAAAATTCATAATACTCCTAGCAAAATGGACATTATGCCCAAAAAAAAAAAAAGAACAAAAAAAAGAAATATGAAGACAAACTCCTAAAGCAAACCTCCATTAATATTAATGGTATTTCTGCCTTATCGGTCTTCTTTTCTTGATGGGTTTGAACACCGGCAACCTTCTTGAATGGATTGCGAAGCAGAGGCCTCCATTGTCGACATGGCGAAAAACCCACAAGGTCACAAAATCCTGGTTCTCAACCAGTCCGAGATCATTACAGAAAGTTTTCCAGCCTCCAGTGAGGACATGAATCTTGGTGGCCCAAATCTTGAACACCATTGGGTACTCGTTGCCAGCCATGTCATAAGTTGTCACATCGATGCCTTCATTAAGGTTGTCACCGTTTCTCAACAATGGCATGATGTTATATTCGACATCTTCTTTGTTCATGGAGAGCCTGCATTGGTCTTCTTTCACATCACTGCGTGTGAGCTGTTTCTCAAAAGGCTTACTGCAATCTTGGATTAAGTTTTGTAGGCTTGGGATTGGTGGCAAATCAGGAGGGGCATAGTTTCCATAGAACAAACCTCCTCTTTCTTGTTGTTGAAATTGCAGTTCTCTAGGTAAGCTTCGTCCTCGTGCAGCACCATTAGTGGATTCTCGGGCTCGCGGGGCTTCAGGTTCTTGGATTCGTAGTGCTTTTCGCTTACTTCTGCTGGGTGAGTTTAACTCAATTCCAGAAAGAATTTTGCGCTTCATGTGCTCCAAATCTCTCGCTGTTTCGGGATTCAAGATTGTATGCTTTAAAAATAGAAGAAGATGAGCACCCTCGGTCCCGTTCGTCATCTCTCCGTCTCCACAACCGGGCTCTTCACGGTCTTCTTGACTAGTCATGCCTGGCCTATTGCTCTCTCCCTCATTGGTGAACATCATACTTTTTTCTCAGGATTCTCGAGAGAAAAGAAAATTAAAAAAAAGAAGGCGGCTTCCGCTAGTTGTAAAGATGGGGACAAGAGAAGGGGAAAAAGAAATAAAATAGGGTTGCGAAGGAACCAAACGATTAGGGTATTTGAGGTGTTTACTTGGCCTTCAAGTAATAAATGTGATCGTGACCAATGAGAAGGTGTTCAGAGTCTTACGATAGTTTTGGCAGTTTTTGACCATGACCATCTGTTACAGTTGATATGAGTGTGAGGATGTCGGGTACAGAGGGCACTGTTTTGATATTGTATAGGATTCTAGTCCTTTTTAATCTCCAATGGTGGGGTGCTTGAAAATGCCCGAGGCCTCATTTCGTTGGTGGGTCCCTTAGTTATTAAAAATTAGTTTACAAAAACTTGATTAAAGCCCAGAAAGGGTTACCAAGCCCAAAGAGAAGCCCAGTAGGCATCATACAATTACAAAAGCCCAAATAACAAAGTATTTTGCTAGCCGGTGGGCGAAATACAACTTTTAAATGCCAATGTAAACTCTACATATATCAACGGTCAAAAATTACTTATACATGTTTGTCAGCAACTGACTATAGCATAACTTATCCAACATTTCACCAGAGGGACAACAGTGTTTTTTTTTTGTTTTTGGGTCAATGAGGGTTAACAGTCTTTGATGGTTATTTTTTGGGTTGTTATGTGCATAGATGGTTTACATAATTTGTGGTTAGAGGTGAAGCTTCGATCCCTTCCACCATTGCAAGAAAAAACAGAAAACAAAAAGACCATTGGGAATATTAGGAATTGCATGTTATTACAATTCACCATTTGGCAAAGATTATTCTACCAAATTGGATAACGGCTAACGCTTCTAGTTCGTGCCAGCGAAAAGTATACTCAGAATTTTGGCCCTCCATCTTCTTCTTCCTTATCCAAATAGTTGTAGGGTTGAAATTTAAAACGAATAGCTGTTACTATTCCTTACAAGTTTCAAAAGTTTTCAACAAAATATTGGATGGATAATCTCGAAATTTACTCTTCCCTGTCATGCGGATTCCCACAGAAACCACTCAGTTAAAGGAAAATCTTCATGTCTTCTTCTTTAACAAATATTCTACCAGTTTACCGTTTTTATCTTTTTTTTATCTTTTGGCCATTATAGTTTACTTCACAAATTAATTAATTAATAAATGGAATTAATATAATCAATTAATCATAATAATCAAGTGCTGGGGAGTTTAGGTCAACTGGACAAAATGCATGACGAGTCCATGGCCTACTTGGGTTTTCGGTATGGAGTAAACAGCCAGCCATTAGAGTTGAATTCAAGATACAATGTAATAATAAAAAAATATTAAAGTTGAGTTATTTTATAAATAATACAGCTAGTCCATGCAGGTCCTTTTCTGACTTTTTCTACTTGTTTTGTATTATGTGTAGCAAAAAAGATAACAGATACAATAACAGATATAGAACACTGATATTTTTTTTCATTTGATACCAATATATATAGTATAAAATTGAGCTGTTTTTCAGTCTAATCTAATTGGGTTGGTTGGTTGACTCCAGCTCTCTGTAACTTCCTGTGTGTATATATACTTGTACCCTTCCCTTTCTCTCCCTCATAGTGAACCATCATTCCCTTCTGTAAGTCATTAGTTTTAAGGTTATAACAGACCTATTGGAGAGAGAGAGAGAGAGAGAGAGAGAGACAGAGACAGAGACAAGAGGCAGAAGCAAAGAGGGTGAGAAAAACAGATTTTAGGAGAATGGCAGGAGGATTTGGAGGTGATGGGGTGCTATCAGAAAGGGCTCATCAGTATGAGTATAGGATTACTGGGTATTTCATCTTTGCTTGCATTGTTGCAGCCCTTGGAGGCTCTCTCTTTGGTTATGATCTGGGTGTTTCAGGTCAGTTCTTTTCACAGGTTTATGATTCTAAAATAAAATTTGATACATTAAATTCTCTTTTGATCTGGGTGTTTGTAATTCATGGATATCAGCATATCCTGTGAAGCAGGTTTGTTAGACTGATGTTTTTCTTGATAAAGTTGAAACCTGTTTTATATTGACGGACCAATATCATGATCATTAAAATTGTTTTTACAAAACTAATTTGAGAGGTTAGAGGAATATGACAGAGGGTGAAATTTGAAACTTTGAATTTTTTCAACTAGTTTTTCATAGAAAAAAAAAATACAGGAAATGATGATAGAATGCTTTGTCTGTGTTCTCAAAAGCATATTATGACGCTTTAAGGAATTCTAAATCCTAATTCTGCATTTCTTCTATGTAATTTATGGGGCAGATTTTTTATTCCTGTACTGTTCATTTTCCAAATGGTTGCAAAGTCTTTCAATACAATACGTTAGGTGCAACATACCATCACTGATGTGTTGCCTCACCTAACAAAAATGAACATACCTTTTCTGTGATTTCCTTATCCACAAAAATGGACAGAAGCCTTCATAGATAAAAAAGTTTCTATGATTTTAGATAAAACATTGAAAGCATACCTGCCATCTGCAACAAGCATATTCCATAATGCTTAAGATTTTTGTTTTTTCGTATGAAAAAGAATGTTACCCTTCAAGGTTTAAGGGAAGGAAAATGGAATTATATACTACTGTGGGGAAGAGGCCTCTTTTGGCATATAATTCCAAAATCAAGATAAAGAATGTTACTTTTGATGCTAAATTTCAGGTGGGGTGACTTCCATGGATGATTTCTTGAAGGAATTCTTCCCGAAAATTTACAGAAGGAAGCAACTGCACCTCAATGAGACAGATTACTGTAAATATGATAACCAAATTCTGACACTCTTTACATCGTCCCTGTACTTTGCGGGACTCATTTCTACATTTGGAGCTTCCCATGTTACCAGAAACAAAGGCAGGAAAGCCAGCATTCTTGTTGGAGCAGTCAGCTTCTTTATAGGAGCAGTCCTGAATGCTGCTGCAAAAAACATTGCAATGCTGATCATCGGTCGAATATTTCTTGGTGTTGGCATTGGATTTGGAAACCAAGTAAGCCTAATGCTCTCCACCAATGAAAATTGACAGCATCTTTCTGATTTACTAACAACTTTCTTGTCCTATAATCCAGGCAGTTCCCTTGTATCTCTCGGAAATGGCTCCTGCGAAAATTCGAGGAGCAGTTAACCAACTTTTTCAGCTGACAACCTGCTTAGGCATCCTGATAGCTAACTTGATAAACTATGGAACCGATAAAATCCATCCATGGGGTTGGAGATTGTCTCTTGGTTTAGCTACAGTCCCAGCAACTCTCATGTTTGTTGGGGGCCTTTTTCTTCCTGAAACCCCAAATAGTCTTGTAGAGCAAGGCAGATTAGAAGAAGCAAGAAAAGTACTGGAGAGAGTGAGAGGCACCACAAAAGTTGATGCTGAGTATGCTGACCTGGTTGATGCCAGCAATGCAGCTCGAGCAATCAAACACCCGTTCAGGAATCTACTTGCAAGAAAAAATCGTCCCCAATTGGTGATAGGAGCCTTGGGAATTCCTGCATTCCAACAGCTCACCGGCATGAACTCTATCCTCTTCTATGCACCCGTCATATTTCAGAGCTTGGGATTTGGCTCAGGGGCAGCTCTATATTCATCTGTCATTACTAGTGGAGCGCTTGTTCTCGCTGCATTCATTTCAATGGCTTTAGTTGATAAGTTTGGCAGAAGAGCTTTCTTCTTAGAAGCTGGAACTGAGATGATATGCTGCTTGGTAAATGCACATTTTAGCAGACTAAGAAACTCTCACTTTAGTTACCAGAATGCCTACAATATTCTATTGCATATACTCACTATACTTTTGTTTTTTCAATCTATGCAGGTTGCTGTGGCCATAACTCTAGCCCTGAAGTTTGGACAAGGAGAAGTCCTCCCAAAAGGAATTGGGATCTTCCTTGTTGTTGTCATTTGCATATTTGTTTTGGCTTATGGAAGGTCTTGGGGTCCTTTGGGGTGGTTAGTTCCAAGTGAGCTATTTCCCTTGGAAACAAGATCAGCTGGACAGAGTGTGGTGGTCTGTGTCAATCTCCTCTTCACAGCTCTGATAGCACAGTGCTTCCTCGCGTCGCTATGCCATCTTCAATATGGGATTTTTCTGCTGTTTGCAGGCTTGATAATGATTATGAGCAGCTTCATCTTCTTCCTCCTGCCAGAAACAAAGCAGGTGCCCATAGAAGAAATATATCTTCTCTTTCAGAAACACTGGTTTTGGAAAAGAATAGTAGGAGATGGGGAGCAAGTTGGACCCAATGGGAAGCCAGGAGCACAAGTTTAGAATCTCTGGCTAGCACAAGAAGAAAACATTGTTCAGATTTCTTATTCATAGTTTGTTTTCTGAATGCAGTTCTATATATAATTAAGAATTCGTTTCAACAATTTCAAAAGTTCAAAGAATTAATATCATTTAGGTCCGGGATAAGTCGCCAAATTTAGAACCAAAATGGCCTGGAAATGTAATATCTGCATGGCAGACAACCTCCATTTTCATAGTAACTACACATCTCTCTGGTCGTGGATATATGTTTATCCTGTTTGTTCTTGTCATGGCAATAACGTTCCAAACAAGCATCTGAGTTCCATTGAAAATTAGAAGACAGCATAAAAATTTCTGACTAGAAGTTAAATAAACATCATAATTGCTGACAGCATCACCATCACCGGATACGTTTTGGTTTGTCACTAACTAGCGATGTGACATTTATCCAAAGAATACAGGATAACCTTGTTATAAATTATTGCATTTTCCTCTGAATTTTTGTAGCACTAAATATTTTAGAAATCCAATTATTAAATATTGTAAAAGAAATTTTTTCAACTTTTTCGTTCGGTATGGAACCAACTTTCCGTTAAAAATATACAGTGGTCAGATGTTCATCGTCCTTATCTAAAATGGATATGTTCAAATTTCCTCTTTCTCCCCTCTTTTCTGACCAAATTTTTTTAAAAGTTAATATTTCTTTCCTAATCGGTGTCAGTGACCCGACATATATTTATTAGTATGAAAACTATATTAAATACAACCCACAATTAAATATTTATGGTCAATAATAATATAATAATGTACACAAAATTAGTTCTATTGGCCCGGAAAACCAAAGCATTGTCAGAATTGACAAAAATTGGGATGTCAAATGGAAGCCAAATTTGTACCACCAAAAACTCTGCATGGCATTCATAATCACATCTCAGAAAGTTCATGCTAATAGCTTAGCAAGTTCATCAACTCTCAAACTTCCCTGTGGTACAACATTATCTAGACTTTCCCCAAAATCCCTTGTTCTTTTAACTTTAGTATCCTTCTTCTGAATCTTCTCACTTCCTCTCTTCACAGGAACTGTTATCTCTTTCACTTCTGAAACAATGGCTTCTTGCTTCATAATCTTTATTCTCTTCTGAACTGCTACTTTCTTAGGTCGATGATGCTTGAACACAGGGCCAGGGGGAGCAGACTGCGCCAAGGCAACTGCCCTTTGAAAAATAATGTCGGCATCCAAGGCAGAATCATCTAAAATAAGTGCACTCCCACTCCCAACAGCTTCGTTCAAAAGTAACAGCACGTTCTCCATACAAGGTCCACTCGACCTTGCTGGCTCACTGAGATTTTCTGAGCTCACTGAAGCACATTGTGGGTTCTCATTACTTCTCGGACCCCCCGTGACTGTCGTTGGTGATGCTTCATCAGCAGCGCAGCCTGTATTATCCAATATGCGCTCAATTCCAGATGGATCCAATATAGCTTTTGATTCATCATCTTCAACATCTGAAATGGTTTCAGTTACATGGGTCCCTCCAACAGCTGAAACCCCATTAACTGTGGCACATGGCTCAACATATCGTGAAGGAGATAGATCCCCACTTCCCTCTGCACCCACAACTTCAGAACCAATAGAGGGTGTGCTTGTATTGAGTATTTCAAGACTTGCATCCTTGACTGAAACTGTAGAAGCGCATGATGTTGATTCTTCCTGGCCTTCCAAGGGAGGTGCAATAGAAGTTGAATCATCAATGTCAGATCCTTTGACTTCCTTGAGATCATTCTCTGGAGAAGGAAGAGAAGACTTCCATTCCCGACCTCTCCACATAAGAATGTGCTCAAGTTCAAATGAAATTAGCACGCAAGGGACAAGATCCTGCATTCACATAGTTAAGAGAATTTCTTAGCATGCTTTGCTATGAAAATTATCATGACAAGAGAAATGTTCTCTAAAAGAATAGCAGACCTTTAGTTTAGCACCTATTTTCCGGTAGTCACTCCCATTCATCCCTGTACAATTTATTCGCACTAATTCACACTCTTCAAAGGCCTCTCTGACATTTTTTGCCAACTCAGAGTATACTCCATTTTTCCCTGTTAAAAACAAACTCACCATTATGAGTTTACTTGAGGGAAAAACTGAAACATTCTTATTGCCATTCTAAAGATTACATTAGGCATAAGCATATGGTACCTAGCTTGCATATTGGTATCAGATTCCGTCCCTTCTTGCGCATTTCAGTTGCTTCTTCTAGTGTTAGACCCTCAGGAGCCCGTTGAACCAGTCTAGGATATACAGGAGTGATAGGTCTCCAAAGCATGAGAGGAAACTGCGGACGAGTTTTGTAGTTGTAGTTTCTGCCTCGGAAAAGGTATAACACCCCACCTTTTCTGTAAATGATTTTCCCTCCAGTTTTTTCCTATCAAACAATATAATCCAATAATAATTAACTCAAATGACAAACAAACCAAATCTCAAACAACCTGACATCCTTTGGTAATCTTATATTTGTAAAATAGTGAGTCATAGTTTGGCTGTTACTCAACCTACTTTGTTATCATGCCATACATACTTCACAAATCAATGCTAAGATGAATGCATGAAATCACAAGTGACAAGCATATTCAGCAAGAAGAACCAACCTCTATTTGCTCGCACACGTTGTCCATGTCGACTGTACACACTCCTTTGCATTTTATCTTGCACACTCTCCGGCGCTTCCAGTGAGCATGTATGTTATCCAACATGTTGTGGGTGAAACCATCTCTACCTAAAAAGCCAAATGAATAGAATCATAAAATAAAAACTCATAAGCGTAGTTTGCAAATCTCTGGCATTTTGAAGCTCTAAATCTAAAACTCACATCATCTACCACCACAATTGAAATTAAAACTGCCTCCAATTTCAAAATCTCACCAAGAATGAATCAAAATTCCAAATGAAAGAAAACAAATAAAGGCTACAAAGTCAAATGAACAAGATTATATACCCATATTCAACTGCCTCCTGGTTTTGATACACCCTTTAACCAACTCTTTAACCTCCTCAGGCGTCAGTGGGTCACCCAATATCTCATCCCTAGACTTCACATACTTTGGACCCGACCCGGGTAAGTACGGACCAGGGGACTGCACCGGCTTAACCCCTTTCTTATGCGGTGGTGGCAGCTGGAACGAGTCGAATTCCTTCAATTTCTTCTTGCTCGGAGGCAATGGGGCCCGACCCGTCCACGGCCGGGCCATCGTGGTGGGCCCGAATGGCGCATACGCCGGTTCTCGGAGCTTAAGGGGCTTCACCTTAGGAGTCTCAGTGTAGCTGTACTTGAATTCAAATGGGGCTCCGTCGATGACGTACGAAAGGCCATCATCGCCGACGGAAATGTTGGCTTTTCTGTCAACTGTTGGACCTTTATCTTTTGGGATTTTCGAGAGCTTTGTGGGTCTAATAATTCGGCGAAATGCGGGGTGCGATTCTTTAGGGTTAGGGTTTTTAGAGTATTTGGATTTTTTGCCCGGGATGGAAGGGCTCGAGGGAAACGAAGGTGTGCCTATGGATTTGAATGTTTCACTCGTCGTGGTGGTGTCAGTGGCAGAGTCGTAAATAGTGGCAATTCTGGTGGCGGAGTCGAAGCGGCGCTCGCGGCGGATATCGTCCTCGATTTCTTGCTGGGCCCTCCGCCGCTCGTTAAATTTCTCGGCGTTGGCATTATTCCACCTCGCGAACCGGACTTCTGTGGGCGGGCGGTTCGGGGTGGGGTTGTGGTTCGGGTTCAGGTTCAATAGTGGCGCGAAAATTGGACAGGAAGTGGGCAAATTTAGCGCCATTTACTGGGAAAGTACGATTTGGGATCCTCAAATTGAAAGCCAAAGCTTACAACTTTAAGAAGAAAGGAGGCATTTTGCTGGGTTTAGATGCAAACCAGTTAAACGACGTCGCAGAGGCAGAGCAGTTGATAGTAGGGGTTTTCAAGTTTGAGTTTTGCAGAGGGAGGGGAGGAGAGAGAGAGGTTTAAGGTTAGCTTGGCGCTAACTGCCAAAGGCCAAGTGTCAAGTCCCTTCGAAGCGACGTCGTTAGCTAAACAAAAAGAACGACATGCCGTGTTTACATTCAGAAGACTCAGATGAGTTAGATCCTCACCTCCCGGACATTGTAGACGACATAACACATGTTGTAGGTCAATGTCTGCCTGCACTATGTGTTCTGCTTTTTGCCATGTTTTTACTACTTATGTATGTAAAACGCATGAATGACGAAAGGATGGCTTCACCGTAATACTATGAAACAGAAAGGTCATTTTAGCAAGTACCTGCTGCTTCCGCTTCCAAAGTCGGAGTTTTCTAGGATTATAATAAGTTGGCATTGGCAAAGTAGTAGTAGCAGTTTCAGCTGCGGAACCCATGAACCGACACTTGACCAAAGCCTGAAGAGATCTCTTCTGGCCTCGCACATTCAAGGTACTCCATAGAAAGATTGATTCTTTACCTCATTTGATCTTGTAAAGTCTTTAAATGTATGGGTTTTTAAAAAAAATTTGAATATATTGGGTAGGTTCCTTATAAAATCACAATCTTTCCTGTTTTAAGATTTGGCGAAATTTCCATTTACAAATTAGAATCTAATTTCTTTCAGATATTGAAGTGTTGTTAAAAACAAGTGGTTAACTGTGCAATTTCTGTGATATGGATATTGCTGGCAACATTGAAATCCGGAGACTGCTGTTGATAATCGGTGGGGTGGTTGTTATTGTAGTTGCATCTGAGTGTTTTGAGCTTCCCTCTGGTAAAAAGTTTTACTTTTCAACTGCTGATAAGGGTTCAACTCCAACATCCACAGTTTTTGCCAATGTTAGCAGCTCAAACAACTCAAAGCCTAGCAAGTCTAATGTCGGTGTGGTAGTGGGCCTAGTGGCTAATGATACTGATATTTCAGATTTGGCACCAGACGATGACAGTAATTCACACAAGGAGCTCATGTTGGAGAAAAATTTAACCCTTGATGAGAATTTTCTGGTGGGGACGGATAGAAATGCAGATGATATTTCTGTTCAGGAAAAGACTATCGATTTTAGAAATGATTCCTTACAGAAGACTGATAAAACAGATGAAAGTTACAAGGCAGACAATGGACCTAAAACAAGCTCTGGTTTAACAGTGAGTGAAGGTAGAAATGAAGCTGGTATTGTGCCAGTTGTATCGCAAGGAATCTCTACAGAGAGTCCGGAAACCTTAAATGCAGATTCAAAGGGCAATGTGAAACAAACTACAGAAACCCAAATTGAGCATCAAAAGACTGAGCTATGGCAACCTCTTCCAGTCACCTTGAATGGCAATTCTACAATGACTAGTATTTCCATACTAAAGAAGTGGAATCCACGACCAACATCACTATCCCAGATGAATGCATTATTGCTTCGAATTCCTGTTTCTTCTCCTTCAATGGTACGAATTTAAATTTGAGGTTCCAATTTGGGCAACAGGGAATGAGTTAAAGTTTCTGGATACTCACTTGTACTTTTATTTGCACCAGAGTCCACGGCGGTATTCTACACGTGATCGTGAACTTCAATCTGCAAAATTAGAGATTGAGAATGCTCCCATTATAAGGAACAATCCAGGACTTAGTGCTTCTGTTTTCCGAAATCTTTCCAAATTTATAAGGTAAGCCCGTTTTGTTTAGATACCTAATCTGTCCACTATGTATATGCATGTATAAAATGCTTTATTTTCATTTTCTTTTAGTGGTTGCTTGTACTGCTTCAGTTATGTCCATATTTTTACTTTCAATTTGGTACTTATCAATCTCTACAGATTCTTTTCGTGCTTTTAGAGACACATGAGCATCCTATATTTAGATATGGAATTGTGAATATTGCTCTGATTCCATGTTGCCTTGTTTGTCTCTTCAAGGAGTTGAAAGTTTGAAATGTAGACTTCTTTGTGGAAACCCATGACAAATTTTATCTTGATATTTTATATGTATTCTATTGCAGGAGTTATGACTTGATGGATCACATGCTCAAAGTTTATATCTACAAGGAAGGTGAAAAGCCTGTATTCCATCAGCCTTTGATGAGAGGAATTTATGCCTCAGAAGGGTGGTTTATGAAACTAGTTGAGGGGAATAAAAAATTTGTTGTGAGGGACCCGAAAAAAGCTCATTTATTCTATTTACCCTTTGATTCGCATATGCTAAGGTTGACCCTTTCTGGACAAAATGTCAAAAATGGTAAGAAGGTCCTAGAGAAATACCTGAAGAGCTATGTTGGGTTAATTGCAAGAAAGTATTCTTTCTGGAACAGAACGGAAGGAGCAGATCATTTTCTTGTTGCTTGTCATGACTGGGTATGGTTCTCATGCATCAATCTAATTTTAATGTCATAGTTTCAGAGTCACCAATCTTTCTCTTCTCTTTCAAAGTTGATGAGTTCCTGTGGAGTATAAGTCCTATTCAGCACCATGAGCATTATTTGTTAGTCTAGAATAACTATTAATCCAGGAGCTGTGCTTCCTGTTAGTTTGGGTGATAATGATGCGGTTTTCTCCTATATGTTTCTGCCTTTTGCCTTTTCAAGGGGAAAATGGACACTATCAGTCATATTGAACTGCATTATACCATCCTCTATCAAAGCCTTTATCTAATACAGCCTTGTCATATGGAATTTCAGGCCCCAAAACTCACAAAACAGTGCATGAAGAATTGCATCAGATCTCTTTGCAATGCCAATGTTGGTGGAGACTTCAAAATTGGCAAGGACACCAGTCTACCTGTTACATATATACGTTCTGTTGAGAACCCTTTGCAGGATCTTGGAGGAAAACCGGCTTCAGAAAGATCTATTCTTGCCTTCTTCGCCGGGGGCATGCATGGATATCTCCGACCAATTCTACTACACTACTGGGAGAACAAAGAACCTGACATGAAAATCTTTGGCCCAATGCCACATGATGTTGAAAGCAAAAGAATTTACAGGGAATACATGAAGAGCAGCAAGTATTGCATATGTGCCAGGGGTTACGAGGTTCACACACCTCGAGTAGTTGAGGCCATATTCTATGAGTGTGTGCCAGTCATCATATCAGATAACTACATGCCTCCTTTCTTTGAGGTATTTAATTGGGAGGCATTTGCAGTTTTTGTACAAGAGAAGGATATCCCTAATTTGAGAGACATTCTGCTTTCAATCCCAGAAGAGAAGTACCTTACGATGATGTCGAGTGTAAAGATGGTGCAACAACATTTCTTTTGGCACAAGAAACCCGTGAAGTATGATTTATTTCATATGATACTTCATTCAGTTTGGTACAATAGAGTTCTTCAGATAAAAACCAGATGAAAATGTGAGATTTTCAGGTTCTCTGGTACTAAAAAAGACTGGTGGCTGTAAACTAAAGGTTGCTGTAAACAAGCAGTAAAGAAGGAGAGAGCTATAAAACAGACTGACTCTACCGATGATTTCTTGCCCCTGAAATTGAGAATGAAGCTGAATACAAGGAAATTCTAGCTTAGTGGGGATAGTGTATGTAAATGGCCAATTGTGTCAAAATATTCAACAGAAGAAGAAAAAAGCAACTACAGATTGTGTTTTTGCTTCTTATGAGCTTGAAGTAGTGTTAGTTAAAGATCACATAATAGAAATTGCTCTACCTGTGGATTATATGTAGATTGATCTGACAATAAAAGATTATACAACCGGCTCATACAAAATTCATATATGTGGTAGGCCTTTGTCTTAAAGAAAAGTTTGTAACACTAATATAGAGACCACCCAAAAAGGACAAATAAAAATGATGCTGATGGGGTTCGTACGAAATCATTTTGTCTACTTTTTAGTTATTTAGTATTTCTACTTGTAGTGGAGCGCCAGAGCAGAGGATGCCAAAATGTCAGTTAGTGGTCAACACTGAACAGTGGCAGTCGTGTAAATTGAGTAACAACTAATAACCAAAGTGTACTTTCACTTTTATAGTTGTCTTTTTAAGCCAACAAAAAAAAAATATAATGAATACAGTAAGTAAGCCAGATGGCGTCATGGCAGAGTGAAGACAAAAACCAATGAATTTCAGCAAAAAATATATATATTAAATGCTTGTCCTGATCAATTGTAAAAATTTATATTTCATTTAGGGAAAAGTATTTTAAATCAATAATTGGTTGAGACTGAAGAGTGAGATGCTCTTCCTTCTTTAAACGGACTTTCAAAGGACCAAACTTGGAAAAGCCGTCTTCTTTACTTCCCAAAAACAAAGAAAAGCCGTGTTCTTTGCAAAAGGTTTCTTATTTCCTTTTTTGGGTTATACTCATACATACTGAACTGTTCAGTTTTGGGTTTTCCTGTTTGGCTTCAAAGGAAATTCAGCCTCAAGTTTTGTGCTTTCCTATACTCAGGTTAGTTATGGTCTTTCATTTTCTCGGGAACCAAACAAGAATAGCATTTCTTGTTGCTAATGCCTCCAGAATGTTAGTGTTTCTCAGTCACTCAGATAAGGCATAGATTCATAAACTAGACTAGAATGCCTGCCAATTGTAACTGAAATTGCTTGAGTTCTGTTTTACATTATTGATGGTGAAGCTTAATTAATGTGTGTATAACTATTAAATTAGCCTTAATTAGTAATCTCTATTGAGCCAGCCAGCCAGCTTTCATTGTTGTTTTTTGGTAATTAAATTAAGGATTTTGCTATCATGTTTATATGATGTGAGTGAGGTGATTTTGAATTGTTGTTTCAGTTTTTTCACTATAACAAAGTTAGCCTTATTGGTGCTCTCTGCTCTCTAACTGTTCATGAACTTCACTGTTTGTTTTGGTCTCTACCCTGATTACATGTTAACAATTCCAAATATTAATGCTTCAAATTCTTGTATTTATTTTTCCAATGTGTGATTCTGGGTTGTCTATAGTGCCTATCTGATTGTAATTTGCATGTATAATTTTATCATTGTGGGAACTTTATGCAGGACTTGGCAAGTATTAGGGCCTGGTATGAAGTACTCATTTCAATTTCCTAAGATATGCCATGTAGAAACCCGGAGATGGCTTTTTCTTCTGGGAGTACTGGCTGTTACTTACGTATCGTTTCAGTCATTGTTGCTTCCCTATGGAAATGCTCTTCGGTCTCTGTTGCCTCAGAATGAGGTTCAAGAACAATTCAAAGGTAGCGGCGTCTTCTCTATTCATTCTTCTGCCAAGTCTGTGATGGTCCACAATCCTCTTACGGTACATTCTTCTTCGGATTTTATTGATGTTTCAATGTTTAGTGGGGTGGAGAAAGCTGCTGGTAACTCTGGTCTTGGAGGAGAAATTGGACATGATCGTGGACGGAAGGGAAAGGATGTACATAAGGAAATTGATTTAATATTAGAAGAAAAAGGGATAGATAATACTTTTGCAAATACCATTCATAGAAATGTAGATCACAATTTTCCGTCTGAGAATGTGGTAGACACAAATGGAAGTCTAGCATTAGTCAGCATTGAAAATCAAGAAAATGGTTCTGTTCAGGATAAGGCTAATGTGGCTAAGTATGGCTTCCCCTTGGAGCGGATTGTGTTACCAAACTATGAAACTTCTACTGAGAATACTTTGAAAGAAAATTCAAATCTGACAGCAAAAAAATCTGATGGTATCAAGACTGGTTTTCCATGCTCTCCACTCATTTTACCTGCAGCAGCTTCGTTGGCAAATGCGACCAATGCTTCTGTTGGTTCTACTTCCTTCAAAAGTGATGTTATGACTTCAAAAAATGGTTCTGTGGTGATGACAAATCCTGGGAGGAAGAAGATGAAGAGTGAATTGCCACCAAAGTCAATAACATCAATATATGAGATGAACCATATACTAGTGCGGCACCGTGCGTCTTCACGTTCATTGGTATAAATATTTCTGTTGCCAACCTAATCATCCCTTAATCAGTTTATGTAGGGGTTCCTAACTTCTTATATTTTGTTGCAGAGACCACGATGGTCCTCTGTACGTGACCAGGATATCCTAGCTGTGAAGTCACAGATTGAGCATCCTCCTGTTGCAATAAATGATCGAGAACTTTATGCCCCTCTCTTTCGAAATGTTTCTATGTTTAAAAGGTAATTGGAATTAAAATAGGAGTTGATTTGATTTTAATCCTACATTGAAGCCTAATTTGCCATTATCAAGTGATGCTCTTTTTTCTTTTTTAACAAAAAAGTGATTCTTTTTAAAGTAATAGTTGTTCCATTATCAGGAGTTACGAACTTATGGAACGCACACTGAAAATCTATATCTACAAGGATGGAAACAAGCCCATCTTCCATCAACCAATACTCAAGGGGTTATATGCTTCAGAAGGATGGTTCATGAAACTGATGCAGGGATATAAGCGCTTTGTTGTGAAGGATCCACGAAAGGCGCATCTGTTTTATATGCCATTTAGTTCACGGATGCTAGAGTACAGTCTATATGTACGTAACTCTCACAACCGTACAAACCTACGCCAATTTTTGAAGGAATATTCTGAAAAAATTGCAGCAAAGTATCCTTACTGGAACAGAACTGGTGGAGCAGATCATTTTCTTGTTGCTTGCCATGACTGGGTATGCTCTCCATGCATCTTTCCTTGTCCTTGATTTTGCTTGGGTGACTAATGTCTTCTTTGTTATTTTGATAAGATACAAAGAGAGTAGAGTGAGATTCATGACCTAAGCTTTCACTTTTAAATGAATCTTATCATATTGGCCCATGTGAATACCAAATCTAGTGAGGAGGTTGTTTAAACCGACCAAAGGACTGTTTTCAAAAGTGGAACACCATATGTTCTGTCCATAAATGTGTGCTTGTTTGAGCCCATAATGACTGCAATTTCCTACATGTGTGTGTGTGTGTCTCTTTCTGTGTGCATGTATTCTTAATATGAAAGGTTGGCTTTTATAGGCTCCATATGAAACAAGGCACCATATGGAACGTTGCATGAAAGCCCTCTGCAATGCTGATGTAACCGGCGGCTTTAAAATAGGAAGGGATGTGTCCCTTCCAGAAACGTATGTTCGGTCTGCGAGAAATCCTCTTAGAGATCTTGGCGGCAAACCTCCTTCTCAGAGGCAGATTCTTGCCTTTTATGCTGGAAATATGCATGGCTATTTACGTCCAATTCTGCTAGAGTACTGGAAAGACAGAGACCCTGATATGAAGATCTTTGGTCCAATGCCTCCTGGTGTTGCAAGCAAAATGAACTATATCCAGCATATGAAGAGCAGCAAATACTGTATCTGCCCCAAGGGTTACGAGGTCAACAGCCCACGGGTGGTCGAAGCAATATTTTACGAGTGCGTACCTGTGATCATATCCGACAATTTTGTTCCGCCATTTTTCGAGGTTTTGGATTGGGGGGCATTCTCAGTAATTCTTGCTGAGAGAGACATTCCAAACTTGAAAGAGATACTGCTTTCAATACCGGAAGAGAAGTATCTTCAGATGCAGCGAGGGGTCAGGAAGGTTCAAAAGCATTTTCTTTGGCATGCTAGGCCCCTCAAGTATGATCTCTTCCACATGACTCTTCACTCAATTTGGTACAACAGAGTTTTTCAGATAAAAATCCGGTAAGGTTGCTTAAGCATGGTGAAATGTTAAGAGCAGACGGCAGAGGTGGAAATGTAAATGCCAGTCCCAGAAATAGAAATGGGGCTGTTTTTCTTCTCTGTAATATATCAGCTTCTTATTCTCCCTGTGAATTTGTAGAAATAGTTTCAGTTAAAAATCTAGCCCATGAAATAACTGCAGGTAAAGCATTATGTACTATTTCCAGCTTTCACCTTGTCAATGGTAATTACACATTGCTATTGAAAGCTCAGTAGTTGCTTTATTGATTATACTTTCAGCGGTCTTGGTGGTCTATACTTGTAAATTATCAAATAAGAGGAAACCTTTCAAGGTCACAAACTATGGGCCGGAGATGGTTCAGGATAAGTTACTTACTGGGATTTCACAGTATCTAGGTAAGCCAATCATGTACGGAAAAGAAATGATTATGGAGGCAACCATGAACCTTGATGAACATTGTAAAATTTGGGGTTCAATTTACAAAGGCACTATGTATGGGAAGGTTTTAGCCTTAAAGAGAACCAAGGGAGATATCAAGGAGGAGCTGAACATCCTGCAGAAAATAAATCATGTGAATTTGGTAAGTTTTCTGGGCACTTCATGCGAAACAGATGGAACTCGCTTCTTGGTTTACGAATACGCTAAGAACGGATCACTTGAAAAGTGGTTGCACCCCAACTCTGCTGCAGCTTCTTCTCAAGCTCTGCAGTGGCCAGCCTCAGTTGGAGTCAGAGAATACACATAGCACTAGAGATTGCCAATGGCCTGCAATATGCATGATCACACTCAACCAAGCATTGTTCACTGGGATCTCAGAGCAAAGAACATCCTTCTAAACTCAAATTTTAAGGCCAAGATAGCAAATTTCTCAATGGCTAGAACTGTTGCAGATCCCATAATGCCAAAAGTGGATGTTTTCGCATTTGGGGTCGTACTATTGGAGTTGCTCTCAGGAAAGAAGGCCTTGGAAACAAAAGACAAGGGCGAAATCGTTATGTTGTGCAAAGAACTAAGGGCGGTGTTGAAGAATGAAGAGGAGAGAGTGGACAGGTTAATCAAGTGGATGGATCCAAAACTGGAGAACTGCTATCCTATTGATAGGGCTCTGAGTTTGGCAGCCCTGGCATACAAGAAAAGGCCTTGGCTTGGCCAAAAATGGCAGAAGTTGTCTTTAACCTTTCTATTCTTGCTCAGTCATCCCCTAAGACAATGCATAAACCTTCAAGTTCAGATGTAGATCCACAAAGCATTGTGGTAGTCATTCCATTCGAAACTCGCTGATTCGGGCAGACGAAGAAGTTTCTATGCTATGTGATTGATCCCTAAATTTTGAGCTAGTTAATATACTTGTATGTTTCTATTCTTTGAATGAATTAATGTAAAATTTTGCTCCTTTTGTTTTCCTTTTATTTTCCCAACTTTGATGTAAATAGGTCCTCTTTTGTTTTATTTTTTTTTATGGCAATAGGTCCGTTGGTCGACCCGATGTCCTCGTCGGCACACTCGCACCACACGGCAGAGTGGCCCTGATACTAAATTATCATATTCCGGATCGGCTCTGTTGTAACACGATAATGTCCGCTTTGGGTCCTCCCATGCCCTCACGATTTTGTATCTGGGAACTCACGAGCAACTTCCCAGTGGGTCACCCATCTTGGGATTGCTCTAGCCCAAACTTGCTTAATTTTGGAGTTTCCATGACTCCGAAGCCAGTGAGCTTCCAAATGGCCTCGTGCTAGATGGAGGTGGGCATCTAGATATAAGACACACCACCCCCTCTCCGTTGGTTGATGTGGAATGTTACAAGTGGAGGAAAAGTCAATGCTGGATATGATGCTTGGAAACTTTCAAGCAACAGGGAAGAGGCAGAGCTATCAAAAAATCAATGGAAATAAACAAGTAGTTTAATTCGGGTCTACATATAAAATGTGTGTAAAGCAACTTTCTAAATGCAAGTTCTCAAACAATTAGAAGCAGTTTGACCATTACATTATATCATATAGTAAAAATTAGGGAGAAGCTGAATACAGTCTTTCAATGCAAAAGTTTTCTACAATGAAGACGCATTCGTAAGTTCTTACTTCATCTTGAAGCCTTGTGAGGAGACATCAAAACGAACTTTAAGTAGCCTTGGGAAATCATTGTGTCAAACACAAGTCATTCCACCCAAGTTGCTTTTAAACAAGCCAGAGAAAGATCTGAATTTATGAGACCCAATTTCCGGAAGAGAAATAGGACGTAGTTCACTTACATTTTCAAGTATCGGCATGCTATAAAGCTCCACAAATTTGTCCAGAAGTATCTCGTTCATTTGGTCCACATCACATGCATAAGTCCAGAAGGAATCATGCACCCCTGCAAGCATATTTTAACACATATGTGAGACTTCAAACATACTTCAATATGTAAGTGAGAACTAAAACCAACATACTTCAAACATACTTCAAAAGAGACTATGTTTTGATGAATCTATGCCCTCTAATCCTCTAAGTACAGAGCACTTCAGCAGGGTGTAGAGACTAGCCTTTTTCAACTCTTTAAGCTCTGTTCTGATCTGGGTTTTTGCTAAAAGGGAGATGGGTTTTGTTGGGTTGCTCAGAACAGCTTGGATTGCAGCGATACTGCCTATACTCAAAGCTTCTGTACCTTCTTCTAGGTTGAGCTCATTTCATGGAGTTGTTTTGGAATTTGCCAAGAGAGGAAAGATCATGAAGTCATTTGGGTGTCTTAATTCAATTTCTCTATAGCCCAAGAGCCCTACCAACTACTATTATGCCATTACTCGAGTATCTACCGTCCCTTTTTGATTTTTTACATTTCCAAAGTTATTACCCGTATAAAGATTTTACCACTTTCATGTTTAATAATTTATTATACACGCGCGCGCGCATATATCTCATGTTTAATACATGTATTTTTTACAATAAATTTTATGATTCTTCCTTTCATGTTTACTGTTGTGGTATTTTGACTCTGACATATGTATTTTGGTTGTTCAGGAGATCAAGTTTGGTTGGAAAATTGTAGTTGGCTCAATAGTTGGATTCTTTGGTGCAGCATTGGGTAGTGTGGGAGGTGTTGGGGGTGGAGGCATTGCTTGCCTTGATCATTGGTTTTGATCCTAAGTCTTTCACGTTTATTGAAATTTTTGTAAAAAATAAGTGTATTAAACATGATAAATACGCGCGCGCACGTGTATAATACATTATTAAATGTGAAAGTAATAAAATCTTTATACGGGTAATAACTTTGAAAATGTAAAAAATCAAAAAGGGACGGTAGATACTCGAGTAATGGCATAGTAGTAGTTGGTAGGGCTCTTGGGCTATAGAGAAATTGAATTAAGACACCCAAATGATTTCACAAAAGATTTAATAAATAGAAATTAATTACTTTGTGTTCTTTTTCTTCAATCTTTTTATATTAAATAATAATTAAAATATAATTACTAAGCAAAGTGATTTAAAAAGGCTAAGATATTACTTGATTACGTATAGTAATTTAAAGAAGTAGGCCAAAAAAAAAAAACAAAGAAACACATTTTATATTTATTAAATATTAAAAATAAAAAAGAGTATAGCCGTGCGGCGATACTATGCATATTAAAGAAAAGGACGCTCCCAGCCCCTAGGTGCCACGTGTCAAAGGAGTAAAGACTTTTTTTATTAAAAAAGAAGAAGGGGAAAACGGGTAGAGCCGTAGGCTATACTATTTTTTTAAAATAAATATTAAAAAAAGTATAGCCGGGCGGCTATACTATTATATATACAAAAAGGCCGGCCATGGCCTAAGCCCACGCGTCAAAGAGGTAAAGCCATACTATTTTTTAAATGCAAAAAACGAGTATAGCCGCACGGCTATACTATTTTCTTAAAAATTCAAAAAAATAGTATAGCCGGGATGCTATACTTATATATAAAAAGGCCGGCCCACGGCCTAAGCCCACGTGTCAAAGAGCCCTTAGCCCACGTGTCAAGGAGGTAAAGCCATATTATTTTGAAATGCAAAAAACGAGTACAGCCGCACAGCTATACTATTTTTTTAAAAATTCAAAAAAATAGTATAGCCGGGCGGCTATCCTATTATATATATAGGCCGGCCCGTGGCCTAAGCCCAGGTGTCAAAGAGGTAAAGCCATACTATTTTTTAAATGCAAAAGGCGAGTATAGCCGCTATTTTTTAAATGCAAAAGGCGAGTATAGCCGAGCGGCTATACTATTATGGACAATGCAGCTGCAGAATCAACACCGCCCTTGCTGTGCCCCAGCAGCATCACACCCTTACCGGATCCCTAGTAAAGCTCCTCAATGTATTGCTTGAGTTCCCATGCATTGTGCTCAACATATGCGTTCATCCAAGAAAACATATGAAAAGGGAAGACAAATTTCACAAAACTCAGTCATCAATGCACACAGAGTAATGACTCATTATCTCACTGTGAATTTTTGCAATATGGCAAGCTAGACCCATCTTCGANAAGAATTTCTTTGTTCCAACAAAGTATAAGGGGCCGTGATNGCTAAAGAGGCCTGAAAAATCAAAGTTCCCATAACTATAGGC
>NC_047656.1:18781333-18786753 GCF_902201215.1 Prunus dulcis | reverse complement strand
GCTAAATGTGGATTGAACCGGGGAGAAGAACAAAGTCCAAAGGGAAAAATAATTTTCTTTACCCGGAATAAGCATATAGACAAATGAGCTAAGCAATGTGTGCTCNCCATTCCTAAAGTATATAGCATGACATACCAGTAATAGGAATCTACAGGAATAGACTAGACAGATATATGATAACAAAATTGAACACAGTTCCTTAACTGGTCCAACCATCTAGTGCAGTGGAGCTATTATATTAGCTTGGTACCTAATTCCTACAAAATTTTCAATAATACACACAAAATTCACGTATTATTCAAAAAATACTCACATATTATTGAATAAAAATAAAATATATTTAAATATTTAAATACTAATTATTCACTAAGATGGGCTATGCAAACCTTATTTATGGTCTTATATACTTTATATGCATACTTATATAACGTGCTTGAGCATTCTGACACTGAGAACATCCTGTAGAACTTTTTTTCTGCTTGTGAAAATGGGTATATGACCCACTCGTGCCAGTGTTAAATTGAGATACACGAGTCAAGATTATTTATCTGTAAATTTTTAGGTTCATATATTTTATGTTTTCTTTTCTTTTCTTTTCTTTGTGCATCATGCATGCTACACCTTGCAGATGGGTAAAGAGCAATGTTGTGGAAAAACCTTGTATTGGCATGATCATCTAATGCTGTACACAAGCTCTGGAAATGGCAAAGAAACGAATGAAACACGACTAAGGTATTAGAATTCCTAACAGAGATGGTTGCATTTTGTAACTTTTTATGTATCCTTAAGCTTGCCATTTACTAAAATGTTTGTTTCTTGTAGGCCACAGCTAGTACTGTACCACAATTGTGGCAACCTGCAAGTTGAATATTGACGACCAATGATATAAGCGATACAAACCCTGAAGATGCTGTTCGATGCTTTGCACTTTCAATGAAGGACTCATATGTTATGTCTGCTTCAGGGGGGAAAATATCCCTTTTCAATATGATGACATTTAAGGTAGGTTGTTTCATCTGAACATTTCTCTCATTCGACATATCTAGCGTACTGGTTGATTAATTTAAAGATAAGATACTGAATACGCATCATCTATAAAACTTTTGAAGTGCCATGCATAAGACAATCTAAAATGACAGTGGTGCTTCTGTACCATCCTTCAAAATGCTTACTCCACCATCTACTTTGCACACACCTATTGAAAATTAGGGAAAAAAAAAAAAGAATCAGATTTTTCAATCTACCCACCAATATTTCTTCCATCCAAATTTACAATGTTCGGGTTGATGAGGTCTCTGTTCACCGAGCTTAAATTTGTCAGTTTGTGATGATATCTGGAATATGGTATTGCTTACAATCTGGCTGCTCCTCTCACAGGTTAAAACCAAGCTAAAAGGTCATCAAAAAAGCATAACAGGCCTTGCCTTTTCTCATGTTCTTAATGTGCTTGTATCGTCGGGCTCTGATTCCCAGGTATGAATGTGCAAGTCTATATCTGTGCATGTCACTGTGCCTTTAAGGCTATAAGCAATGAACTAGTGACTAACAGAAGTAACTTATCACAAGCAGCCAAGCCAAAACGGATCAATGTAGTATTCAGATAGTTTATAACTTCATAGGAAAGGAAACTGATTCCCTGGTTGCATTTGACGATTCACATTGAAATCATTTCATTTATCCGTAAGTGGAGAATGCTTTTCTAAAATGCATTTCTCTAGAATTGTGGTTTACTTAGTCACTTAGGTGTTGCTTGCCTCAGGCCTTCACAAAAAGCTTTTGGTTTTAGACTCTCTTTCTTTTAACCAATATAGTCTCTCTGTTTCTGTCCTTGAACTTCATGCAAGAGAAGCTTCAATAGTTTGACTAGGTGTTGGTAATCACGCATATATAAATTGCCTATGTGATTGTAGAAATGTGATGGTGGAGACGAGGATGATGGTGGTAAGACTGCTACTATAGGTGATTAGCCCAAACAATGAGCACAAAAGGCTGGTGGTGGTGGTGAGCAAGTTAAAGTTTTGAAAATACTTTTTCTATTTTATCCTTTTTTTTTTTTTTAAAATGTTCGTGTTATGTTGATGTTTCCAGGTCTGAACTTGAGTCACACAACAAGGCCAAGCATAGTGTTGAGGGTGATCGGTTGTGGTTTTATATGTTTAAACCTCAGTTTTTCTATTTCTTTAACTTTGATTAATAATTTACTTTAAGAACACTACTTTTAACTGTTTCTTTATTGTCAGTCACCTTGATTTACCACTTTTTCATTCCAAAATGAATCTCGCGCACTAATTGGGTCAAATTACTCTTGGTTTACATTGAACTTGTATACTTAATGCCGGAATACTTGCTCTATTGGTCGTGAGCCTTGATTGCTATGGCTAATGTCTTAATGAAAAATTGACCTACAATAACCCTCATAGCTAATCATAGTCCAATTTCCTGTAAGCTTCTACAATCTGCCTGTAGTGTACAGAAAGTGCTTGCTCTATGAACCCTTCTTAGTTTTATAAGCCGCAGCATTGGAATTTCCTTCTTGATTTGATATAAAACTGTGCCATTGATCTCCATCTTCACTTTTATGCCGAGGCTGCAAACCGTGTGTGCTGCGCTACCATAGAAATGGTTACAAGCCATGATTCTGCCAATGTCTTTAACTTAACATTCAAGGCCAAACACATGTACAATAATTTATGTATGTATATTTTAAAAATCATTAGAAGACATTATATAAGCTACTCATACGTAGAAAAGAAAATAACATTATACAGCTGAATTGAAATAAAATTTCAAAACTCTATACATAATCAGGAGATTTGGACCTCATCATGATCAAGGCTATAGCCTTTTGAAAGTGAGAACCTATCATCTCAGGTGAAACATTTTAAGTCACGTAGATTTGTCCTACAGAACTTTATAATCTTAGTCGCTTATGTATGTTCCCGTAGAAGCCTCTGCTTTTCATCTGCTACGAGTATNTACACCTGCAATGAGAGAGAGAGAGAGAGAGAGAGAGAGAGAGAGAGAGAGNNAGAGAGAATTAATATATATATATATATNTGTTGACAGATTTTCTTCTCATTAGTCATTGACTCATTGCTGAGAGAATTATCTCAGATGAAAATGGAAGTATATTAAGCTCCATTATACTTACAGAGTTAANGTTGAAATTAGAGCTCTATGTATGCAAAACATTACACTGGTACAGGATCTTGTTCGAGGATTTCCTTTCCTGTAATTCCATCTTTCAAAGTTTTAAAGTAAACATTGTAGTCCTTCTCGGGGGGTGGATTTTGAGGGTCCACTGTAAATGGCTCACTAAATGGCACAACACTTTTAACCTGCAAATGAGTTTATAAGCATCTCAGAATCTGCAAAAGCTTTTAACTTCCAAAAATAGCAAAATACAGCCACAGCACACAGCACACAATTAAGGGACATAAGTCGGGCTGTGACCTCAAATGTCTCGCCAGACGCATAGGGGCTTTCCAACGCACCAACACAAATATGAGCAACCTCCTCTCTTGATATCTTACCCAGCATATATATATATATATATATATATAAATATAAATACTATAAATCATAACATTCAGATATTATTCCTATTATAAGGGAAAGAAAGAGCAACACATGTCATCACAGGCATACAACAAAGAGAGAATAGTGATCTTCTATTTGATTATATACCGTTATATTGTCTCCTTGGTCAAAAATGAGATTTGCTCCGGCAGGCTCCTCAGTTAATGCACAAGGCCTCACAATTGTATATGGTATTCCACTTTCCCGTATTAAATCCTCCTCCTGCTCCAAAACTTATCAATGTACAAAATCGAAAGAGCTAAATCTGACCCAGAAAAAGAAAAAGAACAGAAAAGAGCTAAGAAGTTCTATTTTGATAAACTGATTATATATAAAAATATCAAACAGCTTGCACTGAATTAGTATGAAACCTTCAACTTGAATGTCAGGATAAAATCCAATTCCTTGTTTAAGCGAACAGCAGGAGGTTGTTTACTTAGATCAAGTCCAGGCCTGTCAGGTCGGGTAATTCCTGCAGAACCTCCGCGCACGAGCCTACAAGGAACACAAGCAAAGAGATTCTTTAAAGACTAAAACAGAAAATGCACACAGCAGATCAATTATGTTTAGTCATTAAGAAGATAATCCAACAAAATGAAAAGAAAGTGAAACCTGGGAGTAATAGGCTCTTTTAGATATGCTGGTATGCTTGATAATGGGAGCTTAAATGCCCCTTCCACAAAAGTAGGATTCAGTTTTCCATCAAATTCAAACTTGCTATAATTTTGAATCCCATCAATAAACATAGAAGAAAATGAAGTGAAAGAATATACTAAAATATAGTGGCTGCAGAACTGTGCCTGCAACGACGCAATATTGCTGGGTTCAAAAGGTGGTGCATCTGATACAGTTCTTGCTCGAAATATCGGCTTCAACGAAGAAAATGGCACACGTACCTGGAAAAAATACGACAGACCCACCCTGGCACCCAGACCCTAAACCCTAAAGAACCAGACCCACCCTGCAGAACTGTGCCTGCAACGACGCAATATTGCTGGGTTCAAAAGGTGGTGCATCTGATACAGTTCTTGCTCGAAATATCGGCTTCAACGAAGAAAATGGCACACGTACCTGGAAAAAATACGACAGACCCACCCTGGCACCCAGACCCTAAACCCTAAAGAACCAGACCCACCCTGGCACCCAGACCCGCCTAGCGCCGCCTAGACCCGCCTAGCGCCGCACAGACCCTCCTTGCGCAGCCCAGACCGGCCTAGCTCCTCCCAAACCCTCCTAGCGCCGCCTAGACCCGCCTAGGATAGGGTCATTAAGGTTTGATCTCTGGCTTAACTAATTCTAAAGTGATTGTGCAGGTTCAAGTTCAGTGTCAGTTATGATTTTTCAATATTCTGCAGGTGTGGGATGCGGTTACTAGGACTGCTAATTAATTGGGTATAGCCGAGGGCTCTACCTTTGAAAAATTCTAGAGTACCGCCGACGGCTATACTTTTACGAAAATTCTATTTATAGGCTGTTGACCTCGTAACTCTTGGGGCAAATACAGTATTTGCTTCTCTTCATATGCTGGATGTAGTTCATTTTGATTGCAACACCATTGGACCAAAGATCTTCATATCAGGGTCTTTGTCCTTCCAGTGCTGTATCAGAATTGGACGTAAATAGCCATGCACATTTCCAGCATAAAAGGCAAGAATCTGTCTCTGAGAAGGGGGTTTGTCTCCAAGATCTCTAAGAGGATTTCTCGCAGAACGAACATATGTTTCCTTAAGAGACACATCCCTTCCTATTTTAAAGCCGCCAGTTACATCATCATTGCAGAGGGCTTTGATGCAACGTTCCATATGGTGCCTTGTTTCATATGGAGCCTATAAAAGCCAACC
>NC_047656.1:18770857-18781323 GCF_902201215.1 Prunus dulcis | reverse complement strand
TTTCATATTAAGAATACATGCACAAAGAAAGAGACACACACACACACACATGTAGGAAATTGCAGTCATTATGGGCTCAAACAAACACACATTTATGGACAGAACATATGGCGTTCCACTTTTGAAAATGGTCCTTTGGTCGGTTTAAACAACCTCCCCACTAGATTTGGTATTCACATGGGCCAATATGATAAGATTCATTTGAAAGTGAAAGCTTAGGTCATGAATCTCAAAACCATTTTGGAATCTCATTCTACTCTCTTTGTATCTCATCAAAATAACAAAGAAGACATTAGTCACCCAAGCAAAATCAAGGACAAGGAAAGATGCATGCATGGATAGCATGCCCAGTCATGGCAAGCAACAAGAAAATGATCTGCTCCACCAGTTCTGTTCCAGTAAGGATACTTTGCTGCAATTTTTTCAGAATATTCCTTCAAAAATTGGCGTAGGTTTGTACGGTTGTGAGAGTTACGTACATATAGAGTGTACTCTAGCATCCGTGAACTAAATGGCATATAAAACAGATGCGCCTTTCGTGGATCCTTCACAGCAAAGCGCTTATATCCCTGCATCAGTTTCAATAACCATCCCTCTGAAGCATATAACCCCTTGAGTATTGGTTGATGGAAGATGGGCTTGTTTCCATCCTTGTCGATATAGATTTTCAGTGTGCGTTCCATAAGTTCGTAACTCCTGATAAAGAATCACTTTCCTGATAAAAAATAAAAAAAGAGCATCACTTGATAATGGCTAATTTGGCTATACTACGGTATTTCTTTTTCTTAAAAATAGTATAGCCGCATGGCGTTACTACAGTAAATTTTTTTTTTTCACAGCCATACTCAGGTCCTGGCTACACGTGTTTTCACACGTGGACGCCTAGCAGCTAGGCTGGTCCCTTTATTTATTTATCAAAAGTACAGCCACGCGGCTATACACGGGTATCTTTTTTTTCCCTAAATAGTATAGCCACCCGGCTGTACTAGGGTTTTGTATTATTTAATATAGTATAGCCGCGTGGCTATACTCTTAACAACTTAAAGGTGTATCCTCGTTGTTGCGACACATCCATCTGAACCTAATCAGTTTTCACAAGGACTTACAGATGGTGGAGTGCATGTACTTAAGCCATTAGAATAAAAAGGAAGATGGGGCACTTCTCCTACGATTGAGAATAATGCTGGGCTGAGCACCACTTCTGGAGCAGCGTTCATATCAACCCCAAAGGTGACATTTCCATGTGCATGACTCCCAACGAAATGAGGATCTTGAGTGTATCTCTTCTATGTGTGATCCCTTCTCCTGGTCTCACCATAGTTTATTTATTTATCGAGGGAAAGCTGCAGATTTAGGTATTTATAGTTTTAGAATACTAGAATTAACCCAGTAGAATTCTTTATAGTAGCATTTGAAGGTGAGCCAATTTCCCCACATTTAGGATAATTCGAGAAGTGATGGAATTCTACTGGGGAAATTGCCTCAACTTAGAGCTGCTGGATCTTCTTATGAGAGTAAATAGTGACATGAATGAGTACCTCAGTCGTTCCTTTCTTAAAGCTCTTTAGTCTAATGGCAATCACCTCCGAATTCAGGTAACACAATAAAATTGAGATAAATGTCAAGTGGTCGTTTGTTTGTTTTTATGTTATGTATATGTACACAATCAAAATACATGCGCCTAAATTATGTACAACACAAACTAAGCATGGAATTGGAAATGAATGATGATGCACTAAGTGGAACATTGGCTTCTGTGGATATTGCCACATAAGAAAACTTGAATGATCTTGTAAAAGTTGGAGAGGCATTGTTGAAGAAACCGGTTTCGAGATTGAATTTTGGTACCGGTAAACTCGAGCCTGTTTATCCTGAGGTTACAAATGAAGAGGCTCTCGTGAGGTACAAATTTGCTCTTTTATTCTCATTATTAAATTGTGTAAATTCAATAAATTATCATCCTGATCACTTTTGTTTTGTCCATTAATTTGCATGATCATGTAGGATGGCGAAAATGCTCTCTGTGGAGAGGGCTCGGAGGAAGAGGGTGGTCGTTCATGAAAATGCTGCTCTGCTCTCACATAAGTCCTTGTAGTTATGTTTTTCGTCAAGAGAAATAAATAGCTCAATAATTTTTATTTATTTTTTATTTCATGTAATTCAGTTCTGAAACTAATTTCTCCCAATGTTATGTATATATTTGTAACTGGGAAATTATTAATTTATTCATAACGTGGCCAATGAAAGCAACTTGAGTTATTTTAAGTCTTCTTTTTCATTATGTTGTTGGAGTTTGTGTGCACTGATAAAGCACTATGAAATTCAAAACAAAAAGCACTTTGAAATTAATCCTTAGTAACATGTTTGATAATGAACAGATTCTTGAGATTGAACTACTGCATCTGTAAAGAAGAACGAACCTATGATGTAGATGGTTGGCTTGCTGCATGGAAGGTGAGTGGCTTCATGTCCATGGAACGCATGTAACTTAAAAAGTCTCCAGGCAGCTCTTCCAAAAGACCTTGAACAACAGAAATCTGCCCACCTTGTTACATTAATCGCGCAGATATACACCTTCAAATAATATATTTAAATAGTATAACCGTGAGACTATAATATATGAGGAATTATTATCCCCACAATCTTGATTTCCGAGGCCGAGCATACCCAATGCATCCACTTATTCAAGCTGTTTAGGATCATGATCTGTTACTCATTTTTATATTGTTCTTCTATCATTGGCCATCTTTAATTGTCGCGCGGTTAAACTCGGTTTTTTTAATTTTCTTTTAAAAAGAGATAGTATAGCCGTGCGGATGCTTGCCTTGATCATTGGTTTTGATCCCAAGTCTTTCACGTTTATTGAAATTTTTGTAAAAAATACGTGTATTAAACATGAGAAATACGCGCACGCACGTGTATAATACATTATTAAACGTGAAAGTGGTAAAATCTTTATACGGGTGATAACTTTGGAAATGTAAAAAATCAAAAAGAGACGGTAGATACTCGAGTAATGGCATAATAGTAGTTGGTAGGGCATTTGGGCTATAGAGAAATTGAATTAATTAAGACACCCAAATGATTTCACAAAAGACTTAATAAATAGAAATTAATTACTTTGTGTTCTTTTTCTTCAATCTTTAATAATAATTAAAATATAATTAGTAAGCAAAGTGATTAAAAAAGGCCAATCTTTTGAGGTGCCCTTTGTGAAAATCCCACATTAAAAAACCACACTCTTATAAAGGTGTTTATAAAGAAAGCACTATGATGGAATAGTAAGTTTAGTTAACATTGGGGAGTTGGGCCAATGGCCTAGGCTATAGCCAAGGCTTTGGATTAGGCTTTCAATAATAATATTTATATTAATCAAAGACTTGGGCTATAAAGAAGTAAAAAAAATAAATTTTGACCTAAGCCCACGTGTCAAAGAGGCAAAGCCATGCTATTTTTTAAATGCAAAAAACGGGTATAGCCGGACGGCTATACAACACGGCTATACAAAAATAGTATAGCCGACCGGCTATACTATTATATATATAAAAAGGCCAGCCCATGGCCTAAGCCCACGTGTCAAAGAGGCCTAGGCCCACGTGTCAAAGAGGTAAAGCCATACTATTTTTTAAATTTAAAAAAGGAGTATAGCCGAACGGCTATACTATTTTTTTTAAATTCAAAAAACAAGTATAGCCGTGCGGCTGTACTATTATATATATAAAAAGGCCGGCCAATGGCCTAAGCCCACGTGTCAAGGAGGTAAAGCCATACTATTTTTTAAATGCAAAAAAGAAGTATAGCCGCATGGCTATACTATTTTTTTTTTAATTCAAAAAATAAGTATAGCCTTGCGGATATACTATTATATATATAAAAAGGCCGGCCCATGGCCTAAGCCCACGTGTCAAAGAGGGCTAGGCCCACGTGTCAAGGAGGTAAAGCCATACTATTTTTTAAATGCAAAAAACAAGTATCGCCGAACGGCTATACTATTTTTTTTAAATTCACATAAATAGTATAGCCGTGCGGCTGTACAATTATATATATAAAAAGGTCGGCCCATGGTCTAAGCCCACGTGTCAAAGAGGTAAAGCCATACTATTTTTTAAATGCAAAAAAGGAGTATCGCCGCATGGCTATACTATTTTTTTTAAATTCAGATAAATAGTTTAGCCGTGCGGCTATACTATTATATATATAAAAAGGCCGGCCATGGCCTAAGCCCACGTGAAAAAGAGGCCTAAGCCCATGTGTCAAAGAGGTAAAGCCATACTATTTTTAAATGCAAAAAAAGAGTATAGCCGAACGGCTATACTATTTTTTATAAATTCAAATAAATAGTATAGCCGTCCGGCTATACTATTATATATATATATATATAAGGGCCGGCCCATGGCCTAAGTCCACTTGTCAAAGAGGCCTAGGCCCACGTGTCAAATAGATAAAGCCATACTATTTTTTAAATGCTAAAAAGGAGTATAGCCGATCGGCTATACTATTTTTTTAAATTCAAATAAATAGTATAGCATGCGGCTGTACTATTATATATATAAAAATGCCGCCCCATGGCCTTAGCCCACGTGTCAAAGAGGCCTAAGCCCACATGTCAAAGAGGTAAAGCCATACTATTTTTTAAATGCAAAAAAAAAGTATCGCCGAACGGCTATACTATTTTTTTTAATTTCAAATAAATAGTATGGCCGTGCAGCTGTACTATTATATATATAAAAAGGCCGGCCCATGGCCTAAGCCCACGTGTCAAAGAGGCCTAAGCCCACGTGTCAAAGTGGTAAAGCCATACTATTTTTTTAAATGCAAAAAAAAGAGTATAGCCGCACGGCTATACTATATTTTTTTAAATTCAGAAAAATAGTATAGCCTGCGGCTATACTATAAGGCCAGCCCATGGCCTAGGCCCACGTACATCAAAACCATAACTCTGCCCTCCATACTGTACATATAGGTATTCTTTTGGAGATGAGGATAGGGGTGGAATCTGTAAGGTTTTAAATATGTCCAATGTGGGGGGCAAAGGCATGTCTTTTTTCTTCAGAGAATACTAAACATCCGCTATAAGAAGCCAAATAATATCAGGGTCGATAGATGCATCACGGAGACCTTGAAGGGCTTCAAATATATTTTCACATTGCACCAACAATAAAAATATAGATTTCTCTGTAGGCCAATCTTTTGAGGCGCCCTTTGTGAAAATCCCACATTGAAAAACCACACTCTTATAAAGGTGTTTATAAAGAAAGAAATATGATGGAATAGTAAGTGTAGTTAACATCGGGGAGTTGGGCCAATGGCCTAGGCTATAGCCAAGGCTTTGGATTGGGCTTTCAATAATAATACTTATATTAATAAAGACTTGGGCTATAAAGAAGTAAAAAAATAAATTTTGGCCTAAGCCCACGTGTCAAAGAGGCAAAGCCATGCTATTTTTTAAATGCAAAAAAGGAGTATAACCGGACGGCTATACTTTTTTTAAAAAAATTCAAAAAACAATATAGCCGGGCGGCTATACTATTATATATATAAAAAGGCCAACCCATTGCCTAAGCCCACGTGTCAAAGAGGTAAAGACATATTATTTTTTAAATGCAAAAAATGAGTATAGCCGCACGGCTATTCTATTTTCTTAAAAATTCAAAAAAAAGGTATCCTGAGCAATTTCAATAATCGGGTTCATTGATATTCCTGGTATAGTAGATGCTATCACACATACAATCATACTCAATTCGATGGAATTGTTTGATCTTAAAGGGGATCTTCTATAATTTCGCACGTGAGGGGTTATTTCTTGGTTTCGTCCAGTCATTAATAACTTGATTATTTTTAGATAATAGTAGATAGAAACAACGCTCGTAAGGAGTCCTATTGAAACCAAGAAATATAGAAACATAGTTCCAATAAAGAGAACCCATGGACCATATTCTTCTCCAATCTGAGTTTTGCTCATGTCCCGAATGAATTCAAGGACATATTCAAAGAAATTCTAACCGTGCGGCTGTACTCAATTTTTGCGTTTAAAAAATAGTATGGCCGGGCGGCTATACTATTATATATATATAAAGGCCGGCCTGTGGCCTAAGCCCACGTGTCAAAGAGGCCTAAGCCCAGGTGTCAAAGAGGCCTAAGCCATACTATTTTTTTAATGCAAAAGGCGAGTATAGCCGAGCGGCTATACTATTTTTGTTTCAATTCAAAAAAATAGTATAGCCGGCCTCTTTGAACATGAAAGTACGGCTATGCTCTATATATATATATATAAAGACCCGCCCAAGGCTCAGCCGTACGGCTACACCCTTTTTTTATAAGTATATATTATTTTTATTCCGTAATACGTGTATAATACGTGAATTTTGTGTGTCTTACTTAAATTTTTCTAAAAAATACGTGTATTAAACATGAGAAATACGTGCATACGTGTATAATACATTATTGAACATGAAAGTGCTAAAATCTTTATACGGGTAATAACTTTGGAAAATTAAAAAAATCAAAAAGGGACGATAGATACTCGAGTAATGGCACAATAGTAATGGATAGGGCTCTTGGGCTATTGAAAAAAGACACCCAAACGATTTCACAAAAGACTTAATGAATGGAAATTAATTACTTTGTGTTCTTTTTCTTCAATCTTTTTATATTAGATAATAATTAAAATATAATCGCTAAGCAAAGTGATTAAAAAAGGCTAAGATATCACTTGATTAAGTATAGTAAATTAAAGAAGTAGGAAAAAAAACAAAAGTAAAGAAACAAATTTTTTTTTTAAAGTATAGCCGTGCGGCTATACTAGTATAGCCCTGTGAATAGAATTTTTCAACAGTATAGCCGACCTGCTATGCGGTATAAATAGAAATATTTTTAAAGTGTAGCCGTGCTGCGATACCCATTGAATACCATAATCTGAATTTCTCTTTTTCAGTTACTTTAATTAATAGTTATGTTTTAAATATTTAGGATTTAAAATAAAAACATTGATGACTCAACAACTCTAGTACCAAGTTTACCATCCTTCTCTGTTGGATTTGGCCAGTACTCTTTCATCTTGACAACACAAGTTGTCTCCTGCAAAAATTAAGACAGAGGTGTAAAACTGAAAAAATAAAATGATGAACCAAAAAAAAAAAAAAAAACGAAAAATAGTGCTCAAGGTTATGGATGAAGTATATAATACCGCAATTTTGAACTGTTCGCCATCAAACTCTCTTTGGGCATTTGAAGCTGATCCGCACTTTTGACGTGCATTATAGACCATTGATGATAACTTTCTGTGCAACGGGCTCATAACAATTACGTCTAGCAAGGTCTTTCATTCATTCGCATGCACTAGGTATTAGGCCAAGTCATCAATAAGATGTAAAATTCGAAATCATAGTCGTTGCCGTATTTGCCAGCAGCAGCGGCGGCTGCCATGGAGAGCACGATTAAACAAAGGAAAATGATGTGCGTCATACTTGGGCTGGGTTAGGGGGCAAGAATCACAGTTACACTTTCAATGCTTTGCACCCATCGGACTAGTTGTTTCATGAAGAGCATCAACTATCCATCATGAAAAGGGGACATAATAAATATATGAGTTCAAGGATATAATCAATTTCTTATATTCAGAGACTGGCAAATAAATATATTGTAGGACCTTGCAAGAACTCGTTGGCTACAATTCAATTAACATTGTAAATACCTCTAAAATAGACTTAGTAGAACAGACGGACTATTACTACTAAAGGCAATGGTCTGTAGCCCAAACAATCAACATAATACACACATAAAAACCATCATGAAAGAAATGAAAGAACAGAAAAAAGACTGTTAATTACAACTTTAACTTACTCACCACCACCAGATTTTAGTGCTCATTGCTTGTGGACTAATCAGCTATAGTAGGAGTCTTACCACCATCATCCTCATCTCTACCCATCACATTTCTACAATCACATAGGCAATTTATAAAAGTGTGATTACAGCATAGAACTCAGAAAGAACAATTTGGTATTACCTCTGCATCTGGTAATACTGAGTTTGCAATCCATTGCTTTAAATTCATTTCCCCAACAAACATCTCATCTGCTGGCTTCCTTCTTGTGAATGTTTCCATCACTACAATTCCAAAACTGTACACATCCCCTCTTGTTGACACCATTCCTTCCAATCCATACTCTGCATTACGAAAAATCTGCCTAGGCTGCCTGGGTGGGTCAGGGCTGCGTTAGGAGGGACAGGGCTGCGCTAGGCGAGTCTAGGCGGCGCTAGGCGGGTCTGGGTACCAGGGTGGGTCTGGTTCTTTAGGGTTTAGGGTCTAGGTGCCAGGGTGGGTCTGTCATATTTTTTCCAGGTACGTGTGCCATTTTCTTCGTTGAAGCCGATATTTCAAGCAAGAACTGTATCAGATGCACCACCTTTTGACCCCAAGCAATATTATGTCATTGCAGGCACATTTCTCCAGCCACTTTCTTTTAGTCTCTTCTTTCACTTCATTTTCTTCTATGTTTATTGATGGGATTCAAAATTATGGCAGCTCATGTTTAGCAAGTTTGAATTTGATGGGAAACTGAATCCTACTTTTGTGGAAGGGGCATTTAAGCTCCCATTATCAAGCATACGAGCATATCTAAAAGAGTACTATTACTCCCAGGTTTCACATTCTTTTCATTTTGTTGGATTATCTTCTTATGACTAAACATAATTGATCTGCTAGGTGCACTTTCTGTTTGTCTTTAAAGAATGATCTCTTTGCTTGTGTTCCGTGTAGGTTCGCACACGTAGGTTCTGCAGGAATTACCCGACCTGACAGGCCTGGACTTGATCTAAGTAAACAGCCTCCTGCTGTTCGTTTAAACAAGGAATTGTATTTTATCCTGACATTCAAGTTGAAGGTTTCATACTAATTTATATGTTTAAAATTATATTTTTTATTTTTTATTTTTTAAAAAGAGAGAAAACCTCTACCGACGAAATTTCGTCGGCAAAGTTCTATCGCGGCGAAATTTGATGGATTAGACCTCTCCCGACAAAACCGAGCTCTGCCGATGCAATTTCGTCAGGAGAGATCGCAAATTTCGTCGAGATAGACCTGTGTCGACGAATATTCGTTGTGAGAGGTTTAAAAAATCAGCCTAGGCAACCTGAGCAGGTCAGGGCACCGCTAGGAGGGTCTGGGCTGCACTAGGCGGGTCTAGGGGGCGCTTGGCTAGTCTAGGCGGCGCTAGGCGGGTCTGGGTGCCAGGGTGGGTCTGGTTCTTTAGGGTTTAGGGTCTGGGTGCCTGGGTGGATCTGTCGCATTTTTTCCATTTCCAGGGTTTAGGGTCTGCTGAGCCACAGGCTGTTTCTGGGTTCTGCAGATTGTCCTTCTTTGACTGTAAGTTGCTATCTGATATTTTATTACATTTTGTTTTGTTTTGATGTAAGTTCAGTATGTTGAAAGAATGGGGTTGATTTGTTGTGTTTTTCTCATGATATGATTGATTTACTCATCTGGGTTCTTATTGTTATATACTGATTGTGTTAAAGTTTCGTCCTTTTAAGTTGTCTTGTAGTATCACCTTAATAGTTTTGTTGCGGTCAGAGATGCTGATAGATACTCAGATGATTTGCTGGTCATTTCTGCTGGACAGCATTTAAGATCATTGAGACACGGCATTTGTAAATCATTTTCTGAAGGTTGTTCATCATCTTCAAAACCTTGCAACCCTGAAACCTGTGAAAGAAGAGCCTCAGACCTACGGAAATACAAGATCTGAAATTGTAGAAACCAATTTCAATTATACAGATGTCCCCTTCATGTTTAAAGGGTAATACCGTTTTGTGCTATTAGCTTTCTTCAATATCAATCTTTGAAGACTTGAGTATGCATTAAATAACTGAGGTCAGGCAATTAATCTAGTTTTCATGAGAAAACATCATGAGCCCATCTACTTTTAAGTGAACTGAATGATTATGACAGGACCCGCCCCGGAATTTCCCCGTAGACCGGAGCAGACCCCGTCTTTGTTCCGACATCACCCCGATGCCGGGCCCACTTACTAAAAACCGAGACTCTTTACCAAAAATTTTGGCAGAGTCCCCCCTGTAAACTTAAGAAACCCAACAGAATTCAACTTGCATAAGAACTTCAATTTCAACAAAACAGAGTTCAAAGGAAATAACATGAAGAAAGAGTCCTACGAAGGCTCAAGGCTCGGAAGCGCACGATCCGGCTCTGCTGCGGAGCTCAGTCAACTACTGGCTGGGGGCGCAAAACAGAAAATTGTGAGTGGACAAAAATAAATTCAGTTCAGTGTAAACCAACGTAATATAACCCCACCGTTTAGAAAACCATGCAAGAAATTCCATGCATCTCAAAACCTTCATACTCAAGTATATATATATATATATCTACAATCTATATAAAAACAAATCAATACTCGATGCCAAGTCCACAATCCATAAAGAACGCTTTATAAAACCCACCATCCAAA